>NC_080163.1:14394027-14614027 GCF_950295315.1 Erinaceus europaeus
AAAAAAAAACTCACAACTGTTCATTAAGAGGTTTGGGTATGCAAATAACATGTCATCATGACCTCTGACTAATACAAAGCTATTCGGAAGAAAATGTTCAGGGAAGGGTATACAAAACACTGTCCCTCTTAGGGGGACAGCAGCAGAGATGAAAAAACCGGCATTGGCAGGTTGGCGGTGGCGCAGCGGGTTAAGTGCACATGGCGCAAAGCTCAAGGATCGGCATAAGGATCCCGGTTCGAGCCCCCGGCTCCCCATCTGCAGGGGAGTCACTTCACAGGCGGTGAAGCAGGTCTGCAGGTGTCTCTTTTTCTCCGCCTCTCTGTCTTCCCCTCCTCTCTCCATTTCTCTCTGTCTTATCCAACAACAATGACATCAATAACCACAATGATGTTAAACAACAAGGGCAACAAAATGGAAAATATTTAAAAAATTATTTAAAAAAAGCTGGCATTGGCTTATCACAGTGCTCCAGGAAGAGAATGGTTTAGGGACTGGAAACACTAAACTTTCAGCTCAGGTACAAGCTGATTTAGTGTCATTGATTGCTCATTATGAGCAACTGGGAAGTATTCTGAATAGCACTAACCCTTGTATTCTGAACAGAAAGCAAGTCAAAGTAGAAAGGTTCTTTTGTTTTATAACTCACTATACTTTAAACCCACTTGATCATAGTACCAGCAATCTTGACTGCCCAGTCTACTTCCTTGCTTATAAGTCAGCAGATGGTAAGGACTATATTTTACTCGTGGTTTTTTTTTTTTTTTTTTTTATTCCAGTAACTAGGCAGGACCCTCACACAGTAGACCCTCCATGTATAACTGACCAAGATACTGAGGCTTAATTGGCTTCCAGATCATATAAAGATAAAAAGCGAGTTTTTTTCTCATCAGTTTTAAGTATTTGCATTTTTATAGATTTTTAGCATTGACTCGTTTAGAAAAAAATATCAGAACATTTCCGTCATATTTTTTAAAAACTACTTATTTATCTGTATTATTGGATAGAAACAGAGGAATTACAAGGGACAGGGAAGATAGACAGATAGCCCTGCTTCACCACTTGTGAAGCTTTCCCCCTGCAGATGGGGACCAGAGGCTTGAACCTGGGTCCTTGTGCACTGTAATATGTGTGCTTAACCAGGTGTGCCACCACTTGGCCTCTTTCATCAGCTTTTCAGCTTTGTCAGAGTCAGGTAATTAACAGGGCAAAAGTCAAATTATCTTTTGAACCGTTAGATGACTAAAGGGGGTTGGAGGTTGGATGTTTTTTTTTTTTTAATTATCTTTATTTATTTATTTATTGGATAAAGACAGTCAGAAATCAAGAGGGAAGGGAGGGACAGATACCTGCAGCTCTGCTTCACCACTTGTGAAGCTTTCCCCCTGCAAGTGGGGGCTGGGGGCTTGAACCCAGGTCCTTGCACATTGTAACATGTGCGCTCAACCAGGTGCGCCACCACCCTGAATGTTTTTTTTTTTTTTTTTTACACACCATCTAACAGCCCACTTTCATTTGGCTGTCACTGAAAGGCAGTATCAACTGAACTTTCTGGATAGAATGCAGGCCTTTGCGTGCATGAGTCTATATGTGTATTTACATTGATATTCTAAAGTATGTATATATATATATTTTTAAATTTTATTTATTTATTTATTCCTTTTGTTGCCCTTGTTGTTTTATTGTTGTAGTTATTATTGATGTCATTATTGTTGGATAGGACAGAGAAATGGAGAGAGGAGGGGAAGACAGAGAGGGGGAGAGAAAGATAGACGCCTGCAGACCTGCTTCACCGCCTGTGAAGTGACTCCCCTGCAGGTGGGGAGCCGGGGGCTCGAACCGGGATCCTTCCGCTGGTCCTTGTGCTTAGCGCCACCTGCGCTTAACCCGCTGCGCCACCGCCCGACTCCCAAGTATGTATATTTTAAGAGTAGAATTTCTTTTTTCTATTTCTGTACTAAAACAAAAATTGACACCTTAGAATTTAGTGTCTGTCCTTTAGTAATTTTTCTTTCTTTTTCTTTTTTCTTTTTAAATTCTGGGTAGTAATTTAAAGACTTTTATTTTTCCAATTTCTTTAATTGCTAGTGCTTACGCAAGTGGGGTTACAGACGATGCGAAGATATTTGTTGGATTAAAACTAATAAAAACAACCCTGGGAAGACTAAGACTTTAGATCCAAAGGCTGTCTTTCAGAGAACAAAGGTAGGTGCTGTCCTTACTGGTTTTCTTTACTTTCTTGTCTCAAGTTTTTCCAAACCATAGTACACTAGTTAATTAATTTTGATAGAAAGTTTTTTTTTTTTTTTTCTGAGACTTAAGAAAAAATGTTATTGAGCATCATAGTGCTATGTCCCAGTTAATCTTAAAATATTCATGTGTGAGCTCAACCTTCACTGTATGGGAAAAGGAATGCACATTCTCATATGTCCTAAACTGCTACAGTTGTTATGTCTGACACAAACTCTTGTCAACCCTCCCCACAGCAGCCCCCCCCCCCCCCCAAATTTCTCCCTCCCTAGGTCCAGAAAAAAAAAAAGGATGAAAAGACTAATCACTAGTCAACTCAGAGCCACACATCTTTCTTACCTTGAAGCTACACAAGATGCTCCCTCACCCCCACCTCTGCTTGATGCCCCTGATGGTATCAGCCTTTCAGTTTGTCCTGTAGCCGGTGACTCTGAACCTTCCAGGGAGCGCACCTGGTGGGCATCCCCGTCACCACACACACACACAGCTCAGTCTCGGACACCTGTCCACCCCGTGGGACGGGAGCACCAAGGCCCAGGAAGAGCTTCAGTGCTGGTGTCTCTTTCTTCTCTTCACCCCTCCTCCCTGGTCCCATTCTCTCTTCTCTTTTCTCTCTACTTGTCTGTCTCACTTTCTGAAAAAGTCAGCTCGGAGCAGTGAAGTAGCACTTGGACAAGGCCCCAGTGAGGCAAAAAAAAAAGGAGATCTTTCTTATTAATCTTGTACAAATGAATTTTCTCCCCAAGAGAACTCAGCCTATCCTTGCCACTACTGATTGGTTCACGAAATCTAGCAGGAGATCAAATTTATTTAATCCATACTGCCAGCATCCAGATTAGAGAAGGTTTAAGAAAGAAAGGGAGTGGGGGTCGGGAGTGACCTGGTTGGACTCTCAAGCATGCCAGAGTGACACTTTGTTTTTTGTTTGTTTGTTTGTTTTGTTTTGTTTTTCTGTGCTATCATTAATAAATTAACCTTGAAAAAAAAAAAGGAAGATTGTTGGGTTTTCACAACTAGTTAATGTTAAGCACTTGGAAGTCTTAATACTATCTCTGCAAAAAAGTAGTGAAGCCCTGGCAAAAAAAGGAAAAGAGAAAAAAAAAAAAAAGGAGAGAGAGAAAGAAAAAGTACAAGGTAGACTATCTCCTCTCCTTAGATCTAGAGAGCATTTATTTCGCCCTTTGTCTATAAACATGGGATTTCTGTCTGGAAGAAGATAGATGGCACCAGGAAATTGGTCTTACGTTTTTGTTTGTTTGTTTGTTTTCTTCCCAAATAAAATGGTATTGATTTCCAAAGGGATGGCCCCAAGTGTAATACTCTGTCTAATATGGAGCGAGCCTCCCTGGTCATCTTCTCACATCTAGATATCCAGTCTTCCTTTAGTGTTGTCACAGAACTGTAAGAGAACTGAAGGTTGTTTTGGAATTGGGAGGCTCAGAAATGGCATGAAATGTGACTGGCGACAAAGAGTGACTGACTAACCCATCAGTCGTTCTGCTCTTCCCACTGTCTTAGGAGCACTGCCTCATGGGGATCAAAGGAACTGTTAAGCGGAGCACAGACGGGGACTTCATTCACGCCAACGTCGACATTGATTTGATCATCACAGAAGAACCTGAAATTGGCAATATTGAAAAACCTGTGGAAATCTTCCATATAATCGAACATTTTTGCCTGGGTAGAAGACGCCTGCATCTATTTGGAAGAGATAGTACGATCCGACCAGGTAGGACATCCGGAGAGTCACACACGGAGTGAATGGTTCTTTTCTTTCTTTTTTTTTTCTTGTTTAATTTTTCTTTATTATTGGATAGAGGCAGAGACATTGAAAAGGGAGAAAGAGACAGAGACACCCGTAGCCCTGCTTCACCACTTGAGAAGCTTTCCCCCTAGAGGCGGGGACTAAGGGCTTGAACCCGGGGCCTTGCGCACTGTAATGTGTACGCATAACCAGGTGGCCACCGCCTGGCCCCGCCAAGTGTTTGTTCTCCTCCAACCCCTCCACACACAGCTCATTCTTCTCCGTGTTCTTCCTATCTCTACTTACATGCCCCTATCAGGATTATGACTTCAGTGCTTGAGAAGGGGGGGATCCCTGCAGACTTTTCTCTCCTATCATTAAGTTGTCCTACCTCAGAGTAGCCTGAGTCTGGGAACAGCCTCCAGTGCTAACTCCCGTTTAAAGGAGCTAGAAGGGGGTCAGGTGGTGGCACACCCGATTAAAGACACAAGCGCAAGGACCCACGCGAGGACCCTCATTGTTTCTCCCTCTGTCTCCCCGCTCCTCTCTCAGTTTCTGTCCTTTCTAATAAATTGGAAAAAATGGCCACCGTGGATTTGTAACGCTGGCACTTGAGCCCCGGCGACAGCCCTGGAGGGGGGGGGGGAGAGAAAGAGAGGGGCTAGAAAATTTTTATAGAAAAAGCAAAAAGCGTTTGAAGACTCAAAGCTAACATCAGATTGATAATCTCTTAAGGACGTAAAAATAACTGTAACTACATTAAAATTTTTAAAGAGGAACAAAGATTTATTATCACTCTCTCCAAGATTTTTTTTTTTTTAAGGAATTTTAAAAATAGTTATTTCCTTTTGGTTGCCCTTATTGTTTTTATTGTTGTTGTAGTCATTATTGTTGTTATTTATGTCATCATTGTTGGATAGGACAGAGAGAAATGGAGAGAAGAGGGGGAGAGAAAGATAGACACCTGCAGGGGCCGAGTGGTGGCGCACCTGGTTGAGTGCACGTGTTGCAGTGTGCAAGGACCCAGGTTCAAGCCCCTGGTCCCCACCTGCAGGGGGAAAGCTCTGTGAGTGGTGAAGCAGGGCTGCAGGTGTCTGTCTCTTTCCCTCTCTGTTTTTCCCTTCCGCTCGATTTCTGACTGTCTATATCCAATAAATAAATAAAGATAATAAAAAAATTATTAAAAAAAGACACCTGCAGACCTGCTTCACCGCCTGTGAAGCGACTCCCCTGCAGGTGGGGAGCCGGGGGCTGGAACTCCGGATCCTCATGCTGGTCCTTGCATTATGCGCCTCCTGCGTTTAACCCGCTGCACTACCACCCGACTCCCCCAAGATTTTATTTATTTTTGAATTTTGTATATTTATTTTCTCTTTTGTTGCCCTTGTATTTTTTTTTTCATTGTTGTAGTTGTTATTGATGTTGTCGTTGTTAGCTAGGACAGAGAGAAATGGAGAGAGGAGGGGAAGACAGAGAGGGGGAGAGAAAGACAGACACCTGCAGACCTGCTTCACCGCCTGTGAAGCGACTCCCCTGCAGGTGGGGAGCCGGGGGCTTGAACTCCGGATCCTCATGCTGGTCCTTGCATTATGCACCTCCTGCGTTTAACCCGCTGCACTACCACCCGACTCCCCCAAGATTTATTTTTGAATTTTGTATATTTATTTTCTCTTTTGTTGCCCTTGTATTTTTTTTTTTCATTGTTGTAGTTGTTATTGATGTTGTCGTTGTTAGCTAGGACAGAGAGAAATGGAGAGAGGAGGGGAAGACAGAGAGGGGGAGAGAAAGACACCTGCAGACCTGCTTCACCGCCTGTGAAGCGACTCCCCTACAGGTGGGGAGCAGGGGCTCCAACCGGGATCCTTACGCCGGTCCTTGTGCTTTGCGCCACATACGCTTAACCCGCTGCGCTACCACCCGACTCACTATTTTTATTATTATATTTTGCCTCCAGAAATACTGTTCAGGCTCAGTGCCTGCACTATGAATCCACTGCTCCCGGGGGCCATTTTTTTTTCCTTTTTTTGCACTGGTTGTTTTATCATTGTTGTGGTTACTATTATTATTGTTATTGATGTTGTTGTTGGATAGGACAGAGAGAAACCGAGAGAGGAGGAGAAGACAGAGAGGGGGAGAGAAAGACACCTGCAGACCTGCTTCACCGCTTGTGAAGCGACCCCCCTACAGGTGGGGAGCCGGGGGAACCGGAATCCTTATGCCCGACTCCCCCAAGAATTATTTTATTTTTTTAAGTTTTTAAACATCTATTCCATTTTGTTGCCCTTGTTGTTTTATTGTTGTAGTTACTGTTATTGTTGTTGTCACCGTTGTTGGATAGGACAGGGAGAAATGGAGAGAGGAGGGAAAGACAGAGGGGGAGAGAAAGATAGACACCTGCAGAAGGAATTATTTTTAAGGAAAGAGAGCTCATACCCTTTCCCACCCACTTCAGGCTGGCTTACAGTTGGACCAACCCTGACAAACAGCAACTACAACGCAGAAACATACGCCTCCTACTTCAGCGCCCCCAATTCCTACCTGACTGGATGTACAGAAGAAATCGAAAGACTTCGACCAAAATCACCTCCCCCCAAATCGAAATCTGACCGGGGAGGTGGAGCCCCGAGGGGTGGAGGAAGAGGAGGCACTTCTGCTGGCCGGGGCCGAGAAAGAAACCGATCTAACTTCCGAGGAGAAAGGGGGGGCTTCCGGGGGGGCCGAGGTGGAGCACACAGAGGGGGCTTTCCACCCCGATAACTCGTGAAGACCTTGAGCCTCCCCATGCCCCCCCCCAACCCCCCACCCGGCCTACTTTCGTGCAGTCTCCATTTCAGTCAGGAGACTCAGTTCCAGCTTTCTGCCCTTTGTTCTGGCTCCTGTGAGCTGCAGGAGTCTCCTAGCCAGCCTGCCAGGCGATTGCCACATCATCTATCCGACTAGCTGTGTGCAGAATTGGGGGTGGGGGTGGGGGGGCTTCTTTTGCCTTCTGTCAGGTGCTTGTAGCCAAGCCAAACCAAATGGGACAACTCAGAACACCTCCACTTTTAGAGACCGAGTTTATTTGGACAGATTCCAAGTGATCGCAGGAGTGTCTTTGCTTTTTTACCAGCAGCTAAACACCGAAAAAGACCCAGTGTCTCCAGGCAGCGGGATCCTACTGGGTGCTGGGCAGGAGTTAACCATGGGCCTTGCCACTACCGTCACAGCAGGGGGGGGGCAGTTCCACAGGGGGTTCAATGGACTTGGGGCAGATGATAAAACTTGTCACAGTTTTAGCCATTTTTCCTATTGAAACAAAGCACTGCTCAGCTCTGGCTTTACAGTGGAGCTGGGGATTGAACTTGGGACCTTTGGTGCCTCAGGCTTGAAAGGCTCTTTGCATAACCATTGTGTAATCTCTCCAACCCTTAAAAAAAAAAATCTTAATTTGTCATAATTTGACTGTAGAAGAAATTGTAAGTCTTCAAACAAAATCATCTCCCAAATGGAAATCTGTCAGGGGAGGTGGAGCTTGGGTGGTGACTGGAAGGATAAGACCTGAAAATAGAGGAAAGCTCTTCTTAATCCCAGTGATGGACTTAACTACTTGCCAAGAAGCAGACAGATACCCAGTGTCGAATTTGGGCGCGGGCCTGAAGCTGAGACGACCCTCACTTTTCATGTTCCTTAGCAAGAGACAGGAGGCAACAGCATCTGGCTGTCAGTCGGTGGTTGTAAGTTTTTGGCACTGAGTGAACGACATCCATCTTTAAACTTGCAAAGGAGGGACCCGGCCAGTAGTGCAGCGGGGTAAGCACAGAGTTCGAGCCTCTGGCTCCCCACCTGCAGGTGTCTTTGTCTCCCCCTCTCTGTCTTCCCCTCCTCTCTCAATTTCTCTCCTTCCTATCCAACGATAACAGCAACAATGGAAAAAAGATGGCTGCCAGGAGCAGCGGATTCATAGTGCAGGCACCTAACCCCAGCAATAATCCTGGAGGCAAAACCAAAAACAAACAAACAAACAAACAAAAACTTGCAATGCAGGAAGCAGTGTAAAACAAGAAGACAGCTTGGAATGGGGACTGCTGTTCGTTCCTCTGCAAACCTTGGGGTGTGTTGTTTTGAAGGGATTGCTTTTATAGATTCACTACATGCGACCATGCTCGGCTTCTCTGTATTGTGACTTGAGCTTAAAATGAATTCGATGAATGAAATGTCACCATTATCGTTCTTGCCAAATACCGGACCGTCGTCGAAAAGTCGTGACCGATTTTTTTCTGTGCAAAAATGCCTCGTGACTTTTTCCGACAACCCAAGATAATTTTTTTATTTGGTGTATTAATTTTTCTACACAAACTTGAAATCTTTAAAATTTGGAAGTCTGCTTTCTGTAAGTAGAATTGCCACTATTAGCAAATGATAAAAAAAAGAACTGACCTAAGATAAAACACATCTTGTGGTCCATGGTGTGTTTACATTGATGCCTCAAATGAGGTGTGTGTGCGTGCGCACGCGCGCGCCTGCCTCTTAGCATATCTACTAAGATTTGATTTGAGAGAAAAGACAGAATTATGAAGTTGAGATCCCTGGAGTACGTGTAGACAATGTTTGCCCAGCACTTTTCTCTTTTCTTGGTGTGGAAGTAGATAATCGGTTTTTTTTTTTTTTTTGCTGTGAAATGGCTGTGTCATGCATGATGCATGTCATGTGAGCAATCTCGGTGACACTGTAATGACACGAGTCGAGCTGGCTTAATGGATCACATGCAGAGCTGTCATGGGTCCGGACCACAGTTTACAGTACACTTTGCTAACGCTGGGAAGTGGATATGGCCTTTTGAGTACTTAGCTCCTCAGTGTGGAAATTTCAGTTCTGTTTCTCCATGATTGTAAAGCCAAGGGAGTGTCAGTGCCACACTGATTTAAGATAATGGAGTCACAGCCCCAGGTTCAGTCCCCCACACCACCATGAGCCAGAAAAAGAACAGTACTGTCACTAATTTTTCCACAACCTATACTATTTTTCTACCAGTATTTAAATGCCAAATCCCTGTTTCTGTCTCTCTCTTTTTTTTTTTTTCCCACCAGAGCACTGCTCAGCCCTGGTTTATGATGGTGCAAGGGAACTGAACCTGGAACGTTGGAGTCTCAGGCATGAGAGTCTGTTTGCATAACCATTATGCCATCTCCCTGCCCCCCGCCTTTCTCTTCTTTTTTGCCACTAGGGTTATGGCCAGGGCCAGGGCTTGGTGCCTGCACGATGAACCCACCTCTCCCCGGCAGCCAATTTTCCCATTTTTTCTTTCTGTTTTTATTTGACAGAACAGAGAGAAATTGAGAGGGGAAGGCAGATAGGGAGAGAGAGACACCTGCAGCCTTGCTTCAACTTGTGAAGCTTCCCCCTGCACACAGGGAACTGGGGCTCAAAGTCGGGTTCTCAGGCAATGATAATGTGTGTACTTAAGCGAATGCACCATGACTCCACCCCCCAACTTATATTAACGCAAGGAAATTCTTCCCTCTTATGGCCTCTCTTGTAGGGTAATTGTGCAGATGTGGTTGAGCTTGGCAGGGCTCACAAACCACCCTATTTCCATGCTAGTATGGCCCATCCCTTTATTTACATATCAATCTCCTGCCTTGTCTTACAAATGACTAAAGGTCTCTTTTTTTTTTAGATTTTATTTATTTATTAGTGAGAAAGCTAGGAGGATAGAGAAAGAACCAGACATCACTCTGGCACATGTGCTGCCGGGGATTGAACTCAGGACCTCATACTTGAGAGTCCAAAGCTTTATCACTGCACCACCTCCCAGACCACAAAGGTCTCAAGTCCCCCGCAGGGTATTGCTAATTCCCACCTGTTGAACCCCTAGCAACGGTTGCTAAGGAGGTTCTACCTTTCCAGCCCCTCCCATTTTTCTCCACCCCTCCCCTAACTATGTATGGATTGCTGGTCCTGGGGGAAGGGAAAGGGGGGGCTGGCGGGGGTGGGGGGGGAGGTGGACCTGGCCATTGGTTTTTGGCTCCACGTGGTTTTAATCAGGTGCCTACACTCCGACTCTGGGGCGCCCACATGAATAAAGATTTGTTTTGCCTTGCCACCTCAGTCATCTATCTTCCGGGAAGACACTCTCCTCTCTCCTCGGCCTCCTTTCTGCCCCGTCCCCCTCCCATTCCAATCTGGCATTCAAGCTAAGGGCTCCAGTAAAGCTGCTCTCAACTGAAGGCCTTTTCACCAATTCCAACACAGGTAGAGTCTTTTTCCCTTTCTCCTTTGTAAAGTCTTGATTTGATAAAGAGACAGTCAGATATTGACAGGGATGGCAAAGACAGGAAGAGAGACATACCTGCAGCCCTGCTTCACCAGTTGTGAAGCTTTCCCCCCCTGCAGGTGGGGATGGGGGCTTGAACCCGGGTCCTTACGCACTCTAGCACGTGCGCTCAACCAGGTGTGCCAACAGCTGGCTCCCTAAGGGTAGAGTCTTTGTCGAACTTGCCTTTGGGAAGCGTGGACTGTGGCTGCCCACTCCCCTGCACCAGGCCATCTGCACATTGTCTTTCCAGGATTACCACCTCCCTTCTCACATCTGCTCCCCACATCTGCTCTGGTTTCTGTTTTACCTTCTTGGGGATCTGCTGTCGTCAGGCTTTCCCCCATTTATTTGTGAGGCTTCCTTTTTCTCTAAGTAGAAGGCTTGGGGTTTCCAGACTGGCACTCTCCTGACATGGTTCATCTCACATGCACAGCTTGCAAGTTACTCAGCATTTTGAAACTACAAGCCCTAGCCACCCTCCCCCACAACTTCCTCCTCCTCCTGTGTTTTCCTTTTGGGAAGTGGCTTATCTACCCAGCTGCCGAAATCAGAAATCATTTTCAGACACTTCCTTTTCTCTCTTTCTCCAATTCCTTCCTGTTTTTCTTCCTCTTCTTTTAAACTTTTTAAACTATTTATTCCCTTTTGTTGCCGTTGTTGCAGTTATTATTGTTGTTATTGAATGTTGTCATTGTGGGACAGGACAGAGAAATGGAGAGAAGAGGGGAAGACAGAGAGAGGGGAGAGAAAGACAGTCACCTGCAGACCTGCTTCACTGCCTGTGAAGCGACTCCCCTGCAGGTGAGGAGCCTGAGGCCCCGAACCAGGATCCTTACACTGGTCCTTGTGCTTTGCGCCACGTGTGCATAAGCCACTGTGCCCGACTCCCTTTTTAACATTTTTACTTATTATTGGGTAGAGACAGAGGGAAATTGAGAGGAGAGGGGGAGATAGAGGAGAGACAGAAAGACACCTGCAGCCTTTCCCCCCTGAAGGTGGAGACTGGGGGCTCGAACCTGGGGTCCCTGCACACTGTAATGCGAGAGCTTAACCAGGTGTGCCGCCACCTGGCCCCATTTCTTCCCCTTTCCATCTATCAAACACCGTTACTCTAGTTCAGGTCGCCACTCTGATGACCTCCTAAACGGTCTCTTTGCCTCTAGTTTTGGACACCTTCCCACCCCCCAAAGTGGTCTTCCTGAAGAGTGATCTCGTCACTCTCGCTAAAATGGACTTTACTAATCTTCATGTTGCCTTCAGAATCAAGTCCACACGCCCCCCCCCCCCCCCCACACACACACACACTACCACCACCACTCCAGCTCTAACCTTTTGCCACATTGTTTCTCCCTGGTAACTTCCTTAGATTTACTCAGAGGGTTGTGCATGTCCTCACTCACTCTGGGTGTTTGTAAGCTTATCTCCTCTGCAATAACGCCCACCAACATGCACAGTGACTTGACTAAGGCTACAGTGCCTCTGCACGGTCCTGTCAAGGACACGAGTGAAACTACTATGGTCCTGGAGACAGCAGGGGTATCGTCCGCACTGTTCAGTACTGTCTGCACCACGTCAGGGTGTCAGGGTGCCTGGACACTGGAAGTGTGCAGTGAGCGCTTGCTGAGTGAGAGAGAACACGTCACCTCCCAGAGTGGTAGGTACATCCCTGAAGCACTTACTGACAAGAATAGTTTTTAAATTATCTTTATTATATTGGATAGAGACAGCTAGAAATCCAGAGGGAAGGGGGAGACTGAGGGACACCTGCAACACTGCTTCACCACTTGCAAAGCTTTCCCCCTGCAGGTGGGGATGGGGGGGGGCTTGAACCTGGATCCTTGCAGTGTCACATGTGTGCTCAACCAGGTGTGCCACTACCTACCTGCCTTAGAAGTTTCTTTTAGGGAGTCGGGCAGGTAGCGCAGAGAGTTAAGCACAGATGGTATAAGGATCCCAGTTCGGGCCCCCGGTTCCCCACCTGCAGGGGAGTCGCTTCACAAGGGGTGAAGCAGGTCTGCAGGTGTCTGTCTTTCTCTCCCCCTCTGTCTTCCCCTCCTCTCTCCATTTCTCTCTGTCCTATCCAACAATGACGACATCAATAACAATAGCAATAATAACTATAAACAAAAAACAACAAGGGCAACAAAATGGAATAAATATTTTTTAAAATGTTTATTTTAGTCAAGCAGTAACTTTTATTATTTTTTTTGCCTTCAGGCGCCTGCACCGCAAATCTGCTGCTCCTGGAGGTTATTTTTTTCCCTTTTGTTGCCTTTATTGTTTTAATGTTGTGGTTATTATTATTGTTGTTATTGCTGTCATTGTTGTTGGATAGGACAGAGAGAAACGGAGAGAGGAGGGAAAAACAGAGGGAGAGAGAAAGACAGACACCTACAGACCTGCTTCACCGCCTGTGAAGTGACCCCCCTGCAGGTGGGGAACCGGGAGCTCAAACCAGGTTCCTTAAGCCAGTCCTTGTGCTTTGCGCCATGTGCAGTTAACCTGCTGTGTCACCGCCGGGCCCCCTTGTCATTGTTATTTACTGGCCCCATTCTATACCTTCAGGAGCAATGACGCTAAAGCAGGAGGCTACCCTCCAGTGAATGAAGGAGTGTACCGTGGGTCTGTTTCCCAGAGTGTGGTGCCAGGAACAGAAGACTCATCCAGGGACTCTTACAGGTTCGAGCAGGGCTACTGCTCTCTGCTCTTGTCAGAGGCGACCCTCGGACTCAGGATGCGCGCATATTTGTAGACTCTCGAAGGTCTTCTTAAAATATTGGTTGTTTCCAGGAAGTACCTGCTCGTACATTTGTCTTGTGGACACACACTCAGGATTGTCCACTTCATCCTGTGAGATTCATCTAAGTTGATGTGAAAGCTTTTTTATAAAATTATTTTTAAATTTTTTTTATTCCCTTTTGTTGCCCTTGTTTTATTGTTGTAGCTCTTATTGTTGTTGTTGGATAGGACAGAGAGAAACAGAGAGAGGAGGGGAAGACAGAGAGGGGGAGAGAAAGACAGACACCTGCAGACCTGCTTCACTGCCTGTGAAGCGACTCCCCTGCATGTGGGGAGCCGGGGGCTGGGCTTGAACCAGGATCCTTAGCTGGTCCTTGCAAGCTTCATGCCACGTACGTTTAACCCGCTGCGCCACCGCCCCACCCCCATGCCCTCCATTTCTATTGGTTTTGCCCACAAAGACATAGTAGAGAAAAGTGTTTAAATGCCTTTGGCATTTTAGGATGGTGCACAGTCTCTAGTCTTTTCTGTATATATTTACCTATCACTTCTCAGTCCTCAAGAATTTGTTCTGGGGCTGGGTGGTGGTGCACCTCGTTGAGCATAGACATTACAGTGTGCAAGGACCCGGGTTCAAGTCCCTACCTGGGGGTGTATGTGTGGAGGGCAACTTCACAAGTGGTGAAATAGGGTTGCAGGTGTCTGTCTCCCTCTTAATCTGCCCCTGCCCTCTCAATTTCTCTCTTGTTTCTGTCCAAAATAAGTAAACAATAAAACAAAGAGAAAAATTTAAAAGGGTGAATTTGTTCCTAGTGACCCACTGTAGTGCATCTTGCTATCTTGGCAGTTCTCCCCCCAAAAAAAAAAATGAGCTCAGCCTTCAGTTATTTCTTTTTTCTGTTCTTTTCTTTTTTCTTTCTTTTTCTTTTTTTCCCTCCAGGGTTATTGCTGGAGCTTGGTGCCTGCACTACGAATCCACTGCTCCTGGAGGCCACTTTTCCCATTTTGTTGCCCTTGTTTTTGTCATTATTATTACTGTTGTCGTTGTTGGGTAGGACAGAGAGAAATGGAGAGAGGAGGGGAAGACGGGGGGGGGGGGAGAGAAAGATAGACACTTGCAGACCTGCTTCACCACCTGTGAAGCGACTCCCCTGCAGGTGGGGAGCTGAGGGCTCGAACTGGGATCCTTATGCCGGTCCTTGCACTTTGCGCCATGTGCACTTAACCTGCTGCGCTACTGCCCCACCTCCTCTTTTTTTTTTTTAATTTTTAAAAATTATCTTTATTTATTGGACAGAACAGAGAGAAACTGACAGGGGAGGGGGGAGAAAGAGATGGAGAGAGAAAGAGATACTTGCTTCACCACTCACAAAGCTTCCTCACCCCCTGCATGTGGAGACCTGGGGCTTGAACCTGGGTCCTTGAGCACTTTAACGTATGTGAACACGTTACGTTTTACGTTATGTGTGCCACCGCCTGACCCAGTCAGTCATTTCTCTAAAAAACAACATACCTAAGAAATGAATTCTGCTTGTTGAGTGAGGGGATATGAAGTGATTTATTGATGCTGGTTAAGGTCCGTTATATACAGGTAAAAACCTTCAAAATTGTACAGACAACCATTAAGAATATATCGGTAAGGACAGTTTTTATAGACAAAACAGTTGACAAATAGCCTTAACATACACAACATACAATTATGAAAAAAAAAAAAAAAGCAGAACACAAATTGTTCTGTCAAATAGATTCCAGGGTTATTAAAAGTTTGCTATATGCAAACCTTCAGTTGAAAATAAAATGTGTTCAGTGGAGTTAGATGGTTTAAAAAATTAGGTTCAATGTAAAATGAAGTTTCCCTCCCCCTCAATTTGAGATAACTTTGCACCCCCCCCAAATCTATACATTTTTTTGAAAAATAATTTATCTGGCTAGCACATTATAAAGAAAAGAAAATCGAGAATGTTTACAGTTCTGTAAACTGTGCCTTTCACGAAATGCACACTGCATCGGTTTCAACAGTTCAGAGTTGTGCGATCAGAAATAAGACTGTTCCCTTTAAGGTATCAGGGTCCCTTCATTGGCTTTATACCTGAGCACCAAAGCGGAAGTTCTAAATGCCGGTCTTGGAAAGCTATCCCGGAAACGAGCAAGAAATCAAAACTAGCCTGTTATCACCTGGAGAATTAGGCACCAAGAGGGGAGATGATCTCCTCAGAACCGCGACGCTGACGACAGAGGCGGTTCGGTTAATTCAGCAGCTGGCAGATCTCCTTGTGCACACAGCAGAGGAAGTCCACGTAGGAAGAGCCCCCGTAGAGTCCCTTTTCTTCTACCAGGAACTGCCGGAAAACCACTTCTGGCTGCTCTCGCTGCTTCACGATTGTGAGCTAGGGGGGAAAAAAATGCAGCAGGGCAGATGGCGATGAGCATTTTTCCGACTGGTACCTTGATTTTTTTTTCCTTTAAAAATTCATTTATTTATTTATTTTCCCTTTTGTTGCTCTTGTTGCTTTTTTTTTTTGTCGTAGTTATTATTGTTGTTGTTATTGATGTCATCGTTGTTGGATAGGACAGAGAGAAAGGGAGAGAGGAGGGGAAGACAGAGAGGGAGACAGGAAGACAGACACCTGCAGACCTGCTTCACTGCTTGTGAAGCGACTCCCCTGCAAGTCAGGAGCCGGGGGCTCGAACTGGGATCCTTGTGCTTTGCGCCACGTGCGCTTAACCTGTTGCACTACCACCTGACTCCCCTTGATTTAAAAATAAAATTTTTTTTTAAAATTTATATTTATTTATTTATTTATTTATTTATTTTCCCTTTTGTTGCCCTTGTTGCTTTTTATTGTTGTTATTGATGTCGTCGTCGTCGGATAGGACAGAGAGAAATGGAAAGAGGAAGGGAAGACAGAGAGGGGGAGAGAAAGACAGACACCTGCAGACCTGCTTCACCGTTTGTGAAGTGACTCCCCTTGCAGGTGGGGAGCCAGGGGCTTGAACCGGGATCCTTACACCTGTCCTTGAAACTTCGCGCCACGTGTGCTCAGCCTGCTGCGTTACCACTTGCCTCCTCATACCTTGATTTTTACATACCTCAGTTTCACCAAAATTACAGAATATCCACTGTGGGGCGGGGTGGGCTGGGGTGGGGAGGGTAGAGCCTTGGAGACTGACAGAGAAGGGCGGATTCTCTCCGGTGCTCGGACATTCTGAGCCCCAAACCACAAACCAAGACGCAGTGCTGAGTGGCAGCCCTTCAATGTGAGCACAGTGCTGTGGCCACGGCTGCTGTTGCTCCTTTTTTTTGCCTCTGGGGTTATTGCTGGGGCTCGGTGCCTGCACTACAAATAAATCCACTGCTCTTGTGGCCATTTTTTTTTTCCTTTTTTTAATTTTTCCTTTTGGATAGGACAGAAAGAAATTGAGAGAGGAGTTGAAGATAGAGAGGGAAAGATACAGAGAGACACCTGAAGGCCTGCTTGACCACTTGTGAAACGACGCGCCCCCCCATAGGTAGGGGAGTTGGGGGCTGGAACCTGGATCCTTGTGCGGGTCCTTGTGTGCCACCGCCCGGCCCCCTGGCCACAGCTTCTCAAGAACAGTGACTGTCCCCTGAATCCTAGGATTTCCTTAAGGATGGTGGTGGGCTTAGAGAGTGCTCCACGGCGGGTGCCGTGTGTCCAAGCACTGATAGTGCTGTCAAGTGAGTCGGCACATTCTCCTGAAGCCAGTGGGGAGAGAGACACACACACTGCTATAATTGTGAATTTGGCCTTTTGCAGGAAATGTGACCCCTTGAAGGTGCTGAAAGAGGAAGTCAGACAGCTGGTGGCAGAATACATGAATGAGAGGAAGTAATCTACGTAGGAAGTTACTGGGCATGTCTCAGTGGTGTGGTTCATTTGGGAGGTGGCACAGTGGATAAAGCACTGGACTCTTAAAGCATGAGGTCCTGAGTTCAATCCCCTGCAGCACATGTACCAGAGTGATGTCTGGTTATTTCTCTCTCTCCTCCTATCTTTCTCATTAATAAACAAACAAACAAAATCTTTAAAAATGTCTTCAGTGGGGGATGGGTCAGGATCTGAATTAGGGAAGTAGGAGTGGGAAAGGAGATCCGAGGGGGCCAGGTGGCGGCACACCAGTTGAGCGCACATAGTACGAAGGGCAAGGGCCTGCAGAGTCTGAGTTTAAGCCCTGGCTCCCCACCTGCAGCGGGGATGCTTCATGAGCGATGAGGTAGGCCTGTAGCTAACTATCTCTCTCTCCTCTGCTCTCTCAATTTCTCTGTCCTATCTCATAAAATGGAAAAAGTGGTCACCAGGAGCAGTGGATTCATAATGCTGGCACTGAGCATTATGAATGCCCTGGAGGACAGAGAGAGAGAGAGAGGTTTGAGAGATGTCACAGAGGTGGAAGCCAGGGGGAATTGCTTGTCCCCTGCTCATCATGATTCTCTGGGGCTGTGATGCCCAGAGTAGACAGCCTCATTTAATGCCAACCACAGATTCTTGGTAACTAAGTGAGATGACATGCAAGGGGCCCAGGCCCTTGATTAACATTGTTTGGCTCAGCACTGGCCCCGATTTAATTTTTCGCATCTCTGTTATCATGACGTGAATCAAAGTTTGACTTTTGGAGCAAAGGAATGCCTCTTCAGTCTGTGTGTCCTTTCCGGACTCTGGCCCTTCATGCCACCTGTGTGTGCCATGTGAGGAATCCGTGCTCACACCGCTCGCTGCTGCCATGTCTGTCTAGGTCTTGACTGTAAGGCTGAGCCCAGGTACCTACCATGTGGTGTGAGAACAGTCCTGGAGGGGCTTGGGCAGTGGTGCCCCAGGTTAAGTGCGAACAGTATGAACTGCAAGGACCTTCCTAACAATCCCAGTTTAATCCCCCGGCTCCCCACCTCCAGGGGGTTCGCTTCACAAGTGGTGAAACAGGTCTGCAGGTGTCTGTCTCTTCCCCCCCAGCCCCCGTCTCCTCTCAGTTTCTCTCTGTCCTACCCAATAAAATAGAAAAATAAACATGGCCACCAGGAGCAGTGCTGGCACCAAACCCCAGCGATAGCCCTGGAGGCAAAAATACAAACAAACAAAAAACCCAGTTCTGGAAAAGTCCTCTGCATACCCAAGCAAGCATTTCTTGGAGACTGTAAAGGTTTCACTCTTCCACCATCAAGCATGCTAATTTAGACTAGCATCAAGTTTACATGACTTCCTGAATATGGGCTAGAGATTTGCCTTCATGCGAGAGCCCTGTTCCTATGAAGGGAGCCCACTGCCGTCATTTCCTGTATGTCCACATTCATTTCCTGTTTGTCCAAATTCATTTCCTGTATGTCCAAAATTCAGTGAGGTTCTAATACATTACCTGGGCTTGAAAACAAAGGCAGGGAAAAAGCTGGGACTTAGCAACAAGGCGTATTCCTCTCTAGTTCCACAGCTACTCTGAGTTGACAGCTTATTGTTTTTGTATGCTTGTGTTTAACATGGAGGGAAATCTACTTAGGGGTTAATGTGAATTTTCTGTTAAACATCATGTTATAAAAACAGACATTTAGAAAGTCACACACACACACACACACACACACACACACACACACATATATATTTTACAGCACTTGAAGGGAAACATACAATTTCCTTCTTACCTTCATTGTATATGGCCTCTTTTGCTGGATAATGCCCATTATCATTCTGAGGGTTTGCGAGTACGGGTTTCCTATTTCAGGCAGTGATACCTAAATTTAAGCAAATGAAAGTTTAGGCTTCACAGTTTAATTTCTGGGCACTTAAATAGAAGCAGCAGTGAGATGGTTCACATATTAAAGTTAAATGTCCCCCACAGCCTGGGCAGATGGTTCAGCTGTAAAGCACACTTTTTAAAGTTTGTTATTTATGCAAGAGAGATACAGATAGAGGTAGAGATAGATAACATAGATAGATAGACAGACAGACAGATAGAGGGAGAGAGGCTGGGAGGCGGTGCACCTGGTTGAACACATGCTACAATGCACAAGGACCTGGGTTCAAGCCTCTCGCCCCCACCTGCAGGGGGAAATCTTCACTTGTGGTGAAGCTGATCTGCAAGTCTCTCTCTCTCTCTCCCTATCTTCCCCTTCCCTCTTGATTCTGGTTGGCTCTATCCAATAAATAAATAAAGATAATAAAAAAATTAAAGAGAGAGATACAATCAGAAGTACTACTCAGTTCTGACTTATGGTGGTGATGGGGATTGAACCTGGGACTTAAGGACCTCAGGCATGAAAGTCTTTTGCAGAACCATCATGCTGCCTCCTCAGCCCAAGTACATGTTTTTTCCTAAATGAGACCCACCCTGGGTTCCACCCCAGGCACCAGCTGCACATTGTGGGCAGCGCCGAGGACAAAAGTGACTCCAAGGTCGCTGAGTGATGATTTGGTGTCTTTCCCTCCATCTCTCCGCCTCTTAAAAAGAAAAAGAATACAAATTGGCCGGACAGGTGGTTCAGCAGTATCACACATCCAGGAAGCGCTGTGTTTGTTTCTAGCATAAAATAAAATAAAATAGCTTAAAATAAAATAAAATAAAATAAAATTGGTGCAAAGCGCAAGGACTGGTGTAAGGATCCCGGCTGGAGCCCCTCGGCTCCCCACCTGCAGGGGAGTCGCTTCACAGGTGGTGAAGCAGGTCTGCAGGTGTCTGTCTTTCTCTCCTCCTCTCTGTCTTCCCCACCTCTCTCCATTTCTCTCTGTCCTATCCAACAACGACAACAACAATAATAACTACAACAATAAAACAAGGGCAACAAAAGGGAATAAATAAATTAAAAAAAAAAAGCCTTTAAAAAAAAAAAGGATTGGGAGTCGGGCTGTAGCGCAGCGGGTTAAGCGCAGGTGGCAAAGCACAAGGACCGGCATAAGGATCCCGGTTCGAACCCGGCTCCCCACCTGCAGGGGAGTCGCTTCACAGGCGGTGAAGCAGGTCTGCAGGTCCCCCTCTCTGTCTTCCCCTCCTCTCTCCATTTCTCTCTGTCCTATCCAACAATGACAACAACAATAATAACTACAACAATAAAACAACAAGGGCAACAAAAGGGGAAATAAATAAATAAATAAATTAAAAAAAAAAAAGCCTTCTTATAAATTGGCCAATGGCTAAGTTCATTTACCTAAAAACACCAAATGTGGAAATAATGTGTTAAAATACTCATTCATATCTGCATATAATTCCATCAGTGGACACTCTTTTAAAAATAAAAACTCAGCACACCTAGTTGAGCATGCATGTTACACAAGGACCCAGGTTCGAGCCCCTGGCCCCCAACTGCAAGGGGGAAGCTTTGTGAGTGGTGAAGCAGGGCTGCAGGTGTCTCTTTTGTTTCTTTCCCTCTCTATCTCCTCCTTTCCTCTCGATTTCTGTCTCTATCCAATAAATAAAGATAATACAAAAAAAAAAGAAATTCTTTAAAAAAAATAAATAAAAACCCTTCTCTTGGTTTTGACACTTAAAACACCATTGAAATGACACAACAGGTAGGTGGTCTGTGCTGAGGATGTCTTTGCCCCACTAACCGCAATATTTTAAGCCCTCTGCAAAGTAGTTATTTCCAAGCCATGCTGTGAGAGAAAAGGGCCTCAGGGACTCTTAGGCACTGCCATACTTGGAAAATCACCATCCAATGCAGAACAGCTGCTCCCACATTACAAAAAATCATGAAAAGGCTGATTTCCCCAGGGGGGGTGGGGTGGGTTGGGGTGGTGGCGTCTTCAATTTTCCTGAAATCTGGTTAAAGGTCTATAATGTACACGGCCTCTAAAGACATGTGAGGGATTTAGACTTACAGGATCTTTCGTTAAGACAGTGAAATGCTAATGCTTACTTCGAACACACCAAGGACTAACAGCATTTGTGAGTCACACGCTGACAAAGCAACGTTTCGCCACGAAGTTGTTAAGTCTCAGGAGAAGATCGTGGCCAGTGGGCCAAGCGGTGACACCCCTGGTTGAGCATACATGTTCATATGTGCAGGGACTCAGGTTCAAGGCCTAGTTCCCCACCTGCAGAGGACCCAGGTTCAAGGCCTAGTTCCCCACCTGCAGAGGACCCAGGTTCAAGGCCTAGTTCCCCACCTGCAGAGGACCCAGGTTCAAGGCCTAGTTCCCCACCTGCAGAGGACCCAGGTTCAAGGCCTAGTTCCCCACCTGCAAGGACCCAGGTTCAAGGCCTAGTTCCCCACCTGCAGAGGACCCAGGTTCAAGGCCTAGTTCCCCACCTGCAGAGGACCCAGGTTCAAGGCCTAGTTCCCCACCTGCAGAGGACCCAGGTTCAAGGCCTAGTTCCCCACCTGCAGAGGACCCAGGTTCAAGGCCTAGTTCCCCACCTGCAGAGGACCCAGGTTCAAGGCCTAGTTCCCCACCTGCAAGGACCCAGGTTCAAGGCCTAGTTCCCCACCTGCAGAGGACCCAGGTTCAAGGCCTAGTTCCCCACCTGCAGAGGACCCAGGTTCAAGGCCTAGTTCCCCACCTGCAGAGGAGATCCATCGCAAACAGGGCTGCAGGTGTCTTTCTCGGTTTTTGACCATTTCCCCCTCCCCTCTCAATTTCTCTCTGTCCTACCAAATACAATAATAATAATAATAATAATAATAATAATAATAATAATAATAAGGGGCTGGGTGGTGCTGCACTGGATTAAGAGCACATACTACAAAACACACATAGTATGAAGCACAAGGACCTGCACAAGGATCCCGGTTTGAGCCCCTGGCTCCCCACCTGCAGAGGACGAGTCGCTTCATAATCGGTGAAGCAGGTCTGCAGGCGTCTGTCTTTCTCTCCCCCTCTCTGTCTTCCCTTCCCCTCTCAATTTCTCTCTGTCCTAACAACAACAACAAAAAAAAACCACAGGAGCAGTGGATTTGCAGTGCAGGCACTGAGCCCCGGCGATAATTCCAGAGGCAAAATAAATACATAAAACAATCTTTTTAAAAAAATAAATACTAAATAATATTAAATAAATTATTTTTATGATATAAACAAAGATAAAGATTGTTCAATGGTTCTTTGTAAAAAAAAAAAAAAATCATGGCCAGTTTTATTCCACAGAGGTGCTAAAAACCAGAAAAGCAAGAAATTCATTTATGTTCACAATCCGTCACCTCTGTTCACCTCTTTGTCCAAGGGTCATTGCGCCATGATGTCCAAGGGTCATTGCGCCACTGTTCCTGGTGGACAATTTTTTCCCTTCCTTTTCTTTTGGATGAAGAGAAATGAGAAACACACAGAAGGAGAGGAAGAAAGAAAGACAGAGAGAAAGAGGGACACTTGAGGACTACCCCACCTTTCATGAAGTTTCTCTCTGCAGGGGGGACTTTGGGGCTTGAGCCTGGGTCCTTGCACATGGTGTCAGTGAGTATGTAAGCATGCAACCAGCCAGCCCCCAACAAGCCCCCTGTGTTTCTTCTTGATGCCAAAATAGAAATTATTTTTCCAAATATTTATTTATTTATTCCCTTTTGTTGCCCTTGTTGTTTTATTGTTGTAGTTATTGTTGTTGTTATTGATGTCGTCGTCATTGCTGTTGGATAGGACAGAGAAAAATGGAGAGAGGAGGGGAAGACAGAGAAGGGGAAAGAAAGACAGACACCTGCAGACCTGAGAAGCGACTCTCCTGCAGGTGGGGAGCTGGGGGGCTCGAACCAGGATGCTTAGGCCAGTCCTTGCGCTTTGCACCGTGCGCGCTTAACCCACTGTGCTACCGTCCAGCTCCCAAGGTGGAACTTTTTACTCAGCAAAAACTGAAGATAAATAGACTTCCTGCATATGTGACAAGAGCACCAGCTGCCTCTAAAAAGAATGACTCCTGGCTTTCCCTTCTGTGTAATTATTTAAGGAGGTCAAAACAGCATGCTGATACCAGCTACAGATCCATCAACGTTCTGTTTTCAGTGGAGAAACTTTATTTTCTATGTATGAACAATGTCACATCTGTACTTGCAAAATTTACCTTATCGATATATTGTGATCTAAAGGGTGCGTCCCTGAAATTTTATAGTCTTCAAGCTCATCGTTCACAGAATATGGAATTTATATCTGACCATTTCTTAATTTCAGCCACATGCACACAGCTTACTACTTCTAAATATATTTTTTAAAATTTCTGACTATTATTGTTTAAATATTAATTTAAAAACTTAGTTTCTTAATAAGGGCACACTTTTTTTAATTCTTAAAAAAAAAAACCCTATTATTTCTGGGACGATCTCACTCATGGACAGAAGTTGAGAAGAACAGAAGGGAAACCACAAAGCAGAACATGGACTGGAGTTGGTGTACTGTACCAAAGTCAAGGACTCTGGAGGGGTGGGGAGGTCAGGTCCCCGTTCTAGATGGTGAAGGAGGACCTAGGCTGGGGAGGAGGGAGGAAGGAGGAGGGTGAGAATGTTTTGCAGAAAACTGAGGAATTATACACATGTACCAACAATTGTATTTACTGGAAACCATTAATTCCCCCCACCAAAAAAAAACTATACTTCTTTTTTTATATATATATTTATTTTCCTTGTGTTTATATATATATTTATTGTCCTTGTGTTTTTTCACTGTTGTTGTAGTTATTGTTGTTGTTGATGTCGTCATTGTTAGATAGGACAGAGAGAAATGGAGAGAGGAGGGGAAGACAGAGAGGGGGAGAGAAAGACAGACACCTGCAGACCTGCTTCACCGCTTGTGAAGCAACTCCCCAGTAGGTGGACAGCCGGGGGGGCTTGAACCGGGATCCTTATGCTGGTCCTTGCACTTTGCTCCATGTACACTTAACCCAACAACTATACTTCTAATGGTATACAGCTCTCTGAGCTGACCAATAATCTCTGTAGTTGAGAGTAATACTTGAGACTTTTAGTCCTGCTTTCTCTCCCACCCCCCCACCAAATACTACCCATCTCTAAACTGTACTTTCATATTAGAAATCAAGAGACTCATTTAGCCTTAAGCCATCTTGCTATGATAAAAGATGCAGGGAAAAAACTACCAGTTAACAAATAACAGTTGCTATGTTTTTCCTAAAACACTTTAAAGTCATTTGTATTTAATTCACATTGAATTCATTTATTTTTTTAAACTGCCACCAAGGTTATCTCTGAGGCTTGGTCGGTCCTGCACTATGAATCAACCACTTCCAGTGTCATTGCTTCCTTTGTTTTCTTCCCTTTGTCTTTCATCTGACAGGATGGAGAGAAAATGAGAAGGGAGGAAATAGAGAGGAAGAGAGAAAGACAGATACCCACAGACCTGCTTCACCAATTGTGAAGCAGCCTCTCTTGCTGGTGGGGTTGAGGGGCTTGAACGTGGGTCCTTGTGCATGGCAATGTGTGGGGTCAACTGGGTGTCCTACCGCCTGCCTCCGCCCCAATCTCTTGTAATGATTGCACCAGAGGCCTGTGATCTGTTATATGGGATTATTCTAATTTTGAAACTGATTAATCTTGTTGGTCTATAGTCAGACATGTATGAAGGCTGCTTTATCCTTTGGAGTACTGTTGGGTAGTAAGCCAGCTCCCCCTGGCTTCTGCTTAACCAAGCACCGGTATGTCTGTATAGGGATTGGTTTGATCCCACTCAAAGCTACGGTCTATTTACATAAATCACTTTTATATTTACATAAAGTACCACCCTCCCTCCAGGGCATTGGTGGTTCAGTAGTAGAATTCTCACCTGCTCCGCCCCCTCTCCTTGTCACACCCTGATATTCACCAGTCACTTTTCTCTCCACCCTCTCTATGTCACATCCTGTTCCCACCCTACTTGGCAGGTATATATTAAAGACAGCATTGTGAGTTTTAGTTAGTTTTTAGTTTAGCTTAGCTTGGTTTAGATAGTGCTGTGTCCAGCATGAATAAAGAGATACTGCGTACAGCTCAACCATGAGTCCCTGGTCGTCTGTCTCCCGTCAGTGAAACTCAGCCCGACAGAGTACCGAGTCTGGCACTGAGGTTCGGCCCAGACCAGAAGAACAGAATTTAGTTCCTACTTTTACTACTTACTGCCTGAGAGGTCTTGGCTCTTAATCTCATCTGAATCATCTGTCAAATGGTGGTAAGGATAGTCTTCTCACTGATGTGTTACGAGGATGAATGAAGTGATGCATTTCAAGTATTACAAGATCACCACCACCCACTAGACAAGGAGCTCACTTTTTTTTTTTTTTATTATTCATTATTTATTTATTTTGCCTCCAAGGTTACTGCTGGGGCTTAGCGCCTGCACTACAAATCCACTGCTCCTGGAAGCTATTTTTTTTCCCTTTTATTGCCCTTGTTTATCATTGTTGTAGTTATTATTGTTGTTGTTGTATAGGACAGAGAGAAATGGAGAGAGGAGGGTAAGACAGAGAGGGGGAGAGAAAGACGGACACCTGCAGACCTGCTTCACTGCCTATGAAGCGACCACCCCCCCCAGCAGGTGGGGAGCCGGGGGCTTGAACCGGATTCGTTATGCCGGTCCTTGTGCTTTGTCTATGTGTACTTAACCCGATGTGCCACTGCCCAGCCCCCAGGAGCTCACTTTCTTACAGTGAACTGCATGTCCTGTTATTTTTTTCTATTTCATTTTATATCACCACAATTTTTACAATATATAAAGCTGAACATTAGCTTTAAACTAATATTAAACTGATACTCTATTGCATATAGCCTTGAGAGGATGAAAGCTTTGAACAGAATGTAGTTTCGAAGCTTGACTTTAGAAATAAAATATCCTTAAGCGCAGGTGGCACAAAGCACAAGGACCGATGTAACGATCCCGGTTCGAGCCCCCGGCTCCCCACCTACAAGGGAGTCACTTCACAGGCGGTGAAGCAGGTCTGCAGGTGTCTATCTTTCTCTCCCCCTCTCTGTCTTCCCCATCTCTCTTCATTTCTCTCTGTCCTATCTAACAACGACAACATCAATTACAACAACAACAATAACTACAATAAAACAACTAGGGCAACAAAAGGGAATAAATAAATATTTAAAAAAATAAAATAAAATCTTAAAAAAAATATCCAAGGTGATTTGTATATGACTATGAAATGTGACATGACTGTGTCCAAGTGATGATTATATAGTAAATACATTTCTGTAAAACACAGCAAAGCCACAACGATGTTTCTTACCATGTTTGTGTTAATATGTGCAAATGATGGCACGTTGAAGATTCCTTGGATCAGTTCTGGTGGGCTACTTACTCCCACCCATAAGAACATGTTCAGACCATTGGCCAGGAGGAAGATTCCTTCTTCTGAAAGTCGGGACTCTAAGCAGCGGAGGGCCGTAGGCAGTGCTGTGCTCTTGACATCTACCGTGTGCTGTGTGGGCAAAATCCAAGAGAGTTAGAAAAGTTGATCCTCTTTCACTTTTTAAAATTTATTTATTTCTGAAATATTTATTTTTTATTTTTAGAGAGAAATTGAGAGGGGAAGGGGAGATAGAGAGGATGAGAGACAGAGAGACACTTGCAGCCCTGCTTCACCACTCGTGAAGCTTTTCTCCTGCAGATGGGGACCAGGAGCTTGAACCTGGGTCCTTGTGCACTGTAATATGAGCACTTAACCCGGTGCGCCACCGCCTGGCCCCTCCTCTTTCACTTCTTTCTGTCCTCTCTCCCTCTTTTCCTATCTCCTCTCTCTCTTTCCTCCCTCCCTCCCTCCCTCCCTCCCTTCCTTCCTTCCTTCCTTCCTTCCTCTTTCCTTCCTTCCAGGGTGTACTATGTGCTGGATATTGTTCTCATCATTAAACTCTAGTCTCTGCCTTGTATCAGGAATTATTTCTCAGAGGGAAGCAGAAACAAACTAAGTCAGTAGCACAGAATCTTAGATGGCATGACATGTTCTGAAGAAAAGCAGAAGGAAGGTGGAATGGAGTGTGGTGGTGGAGGTGGTGGAGGTGGTGAAGTTCTGAACAGAGAATCGCTGCAAGGCTTGTTGAGCAGGCAGCTGGGGAGAACAGAGCAGCAGCCCCGGGGATAACCGCGGGAGAACATTCCAGATGAAGGGTCGAGCTGGTGCATGTCTTTTGGGGGGAGATTCAAGGATCTGTGGGAAGATGGGGATGTCAACTGACAGCTGCTTGAAGTGGACGGCTTTAACTTCTGTGATGAGCTCAGGCTGGGTAGGACAAGTATGCTTGAATCCGAGCTGTCACAAAGAGTGACAGCAAGGAGAGTGTGTGCGTCTGCTTTGGGAGGAGGTGTGGCGGGTGGAAGGAGGAGAGGAATCAAGAGGGGCTGTAGGACTGTACATCTGACAGGGCAGGAAGGATAGAGACAGAAATGGAGAAGACCCTGGGCGAAAGTGGCTTGGGAGGTGTCCTCCTGGGGAGGGTGGTGGTTTCAGATGCTCACTCCACACCCAGGAGATGCTCAGAGGGCCACATCTGGGCAGAGGTGCAGCCGGAGATATACACACCTGTGACTGATCAGAACAGAAATCATTGAGGGAGCTTGGCAGTAGTGCAGCGGGTTAAGCACACGTGGCGAAAAGCGCAAGGACCAGCGGAAGGATCCTGGTTCGAGCCCCCGGCTCCCCACCTGCAGGGGAGTCGCTTCATAGGCGGTGAAGCAAGTCTGCAGGTGTCTGTCTTTCTCTCCCCCTCTCTGTCTTCCCCTCCTCTCTCTGTTTCTCTCTGTCCTATCCAACAACAACAGCAATAGCAATAAGGCCAAAAAATGGGAAAAATGGCCTCCAGGAGCAGTGGATTCCTAGTGCAGGCACCAAGCACCAGCGATAATCCTAGAGGCAAAAAAAAAAAAAAGGAAGGAAGGAAGGAAGGAAGGAAGGAAGGGAGGAAGGAAGTTTCAGGGTGTTTGGTAGTGGGGCACCAAGTTGAGCACAAGGACCTAGGTTCAAGCCCACCACCCCCACCTGCAAGGGGGAAACTTCACAATCAGTAAAGCAGTGCTGCAGGTGTCTCTGTTTCTCTCTCCCTACCTCCCTTCATTTCAGTCTCTGTCTTTATAAATAAATAAATACAAAAAAGATGTTTTTAATTATTTCAATTTTATTAAAATTAAAACCCTCATTTAAAAAATATTTATTTATTCCCTTTTGTTGCCCTTGTTTTATTGTTGTAGTTATTATCGTTGTCGTCATTGTTGGATAGGACAGAGAGAAATGGAGAGAGGAGGGGAAGACAGAGAGGGGGAGAGAAAGACACCTGCAGACCTGCTTCACTGCCTGTGAAGTGAGTCCCTGCAGGTGGGGAGCCGGAGGCTCAAACCAGGATCCTTACACCATACTTCATTTTCTTAATGTTTACTTATTTCCTTTTTGTTGCTTTTGTTGTTTTTATTGTTGTTGTAGTTATTATTGTTGATGTTATTGGACAGGACAGAGAGAAATGGAGAGAGGAGGGGATGACAGAGAAGGAAAGAGAAAGACAGACTCCTGCAGACCTGCTTCACGGCTTGTGAAGCGACTCTCCCTGCAGGCAGGGAGCCGGGGACTTGAACCGGGATCCTTATGCTGGTCCTTGTGCTTTGAGCCACCTGTGCTTAACCCGCCGTGTTACCGCCTGACTCCCCCCCCCCCCTTTGTTGTTGTTGTTGTTGTTGTTGTTTTAACCAGAGCACTGCTCAGCCCTGGTTTATGCTAGTGGCAGGGTGAACCTGGGACCTTGGGGTCTCCTGGGATGAGTCTCTACGCATAACCATTATGCTATCCAACTCCACGCGGGAAAAGCGCTGCTAACAGTGAACTTACTATGGGCAGGAGCAGGGGGTAGAAGAAAATCTGGGAGGCGGCCACATCCATGGTCATGACCAGCTGTCTCTGGTACGCCCGCTCGTCCGTCGAGATCTCCGGTCTGCTGAGCAGCACGCAGTTTTTCAACAGACAGTTCATGTACGCCGGCAACACTTTCATGGCGTCTGGTAAGATGAGCTGCAGAAGAGGAAAAGGCGTTGTGTTTCATGTGCCTGGCCTTTACTGTCGTCTGCTAGAAGCATCGTGTAGGACAGAGGCAGGAACGTCATGTGCTCTGAGACCGCTGTGAGGGGGTCATTGAGTGATAAGGACCAGAGACAGACAGCGGCTGGGGCTGCGTTTGCTTTAACCCCTGGGGCGGCAGCTCCTGTCCTGGCTATGGGCACAGCCCACTGCTAGGGCACGAGTGAGGGGCCCTGGACAGACTGTTTTCACTTTCGCTCACTTTCTTCTCATAGCACATCAACTTCAGGATTGAAGGGTGGCTGTGAGGGTTTAATTATTATCATTATTTTAAAAAATATTTATTTATTCCCTTTTGTTGCCCTTGTTTTTTCACTGTTGCAGTTATTGTTGTTGTTTTATATATATATATATATATATATATATATATATATATATATATATTTATTTTATTTATTTATTCCCTTTTGTTGCCCTTGTTGTTTTTCATTGTTGTTGTAGTTATTATTATTGTTATTATTGCTGTTGCTGGATAGGACAGAGAGAAATGGAGAAAGGTGGGGAAGAGAGAGGGGGAGAAAAAGGCAGACACCTGCAGGCCTGCTTCACCACCTGTGAAGCGACTCCCCTGCAGGTGGGGAGCTGGGGGTTCACACTGGGATTCTTACACTGGTCCTTGTGCTTCGCACCATGTGCGCTTAACCTGCTGCGCTACCGCCAGACTCCTTTTTTTTTTTCTTTATCCTCAATTGTTTTCATTCTCCCTTTATAATTCACTGGACCCTTTCCTTCTCTCCATTCTCACTTGCCTTGCCTGACCTCATGCTAAATGTCTCAGAGTCCAAACCATGATGTGATCTATAAATCACAATGCAGCAATTCAAGAAATGCCACTTGTTGGGTTAAAGAAACTACAAATTTCCTAAGACTTGACAGATTGCACATGGTTTGCCTATGTTTTTTTGTTTTTTAACCTTCTCTTAACTCAACTTATAAAATTTCTAAGAATCCAGATGGACCGATACGGGTGTCAGTCAACTCTTTCCATTTAACAGGTCGGTGGACAAGAAAATATCCCAGAGAAAAAGAACACATAGGTGAAGAGGTTAAATTACAAGTCTGGTCTCCATAATTCCCACGCCAATGCTTTCATTTCTTTTACTTCAGACAGTTACATAGGAAGGTAGGCAGCTAGGTACCACAGCGCTGGGGCTTGGGCCATGGAACTAATGTGCGGGTCCAGGACTCAAACTCAGGTCCTATTCATGGCAACACATGCATCCTACCACGTTACCTTATCTCCAGATCCCCTAGATTTTCAGTCTAATGATAAAAAAGAATGTGGACTTGGGGGGCTTCGGTGGTGGTGGTGGCAGACCTGGCTGAGTGCACACATCACCATGTACAAGGACCTGGATTTGAGTTCCCATTTCTCCCCCTGGAGTTGGTGTATCGCACCAGAGTAAAAGCTTCTGGGGTAGGGGGTTCAGGTCCTGGAACATGATGGCAGAGGAGGACCTAGTGGGGGTTGAATTGGAAAACTGGGAAATGTTATTCATGTATAAACTACTATATTTTACTGTCAACTATTAATCCCCCAATAAAGACATTTTTTTAAAAAAAAACCTTTACGATTTAGGTCTCTGACTGGTTTATTATATAAGAACTAAAAAAAAATATTTGAGACAGAGAGAAATTGAGAGAGGAGGGAAAGATAGAGAGGGAGAGTCAGAGAGACACCTGCAGTCCTGCTTCACTACTTGGGAAGCTTTCCCCCTGGCAGGTGGGGACCAGGGGCTTGAACCTGTGTCCTTGTACTGTAAATGTGTGTGCTTAACCAGGTGTGCCACCCACCACCTGGCCCCAAAATATGTAAGAACTTTCTAAGTGGTTCAGGCAAAATATTTCAGAAAGAGTCTACTTTAGGTTTAGCCACTCTCAACTTTTTAAAAAAATGTTTTTATTTATTATCTTTTGTTGCCCTTAGTTGTTTTTTATTGTTGTAGTTATTATTGTTGTTGTTATTAATGTTGTCGTTGTTGGATAGGGCAGAGAGAAATGGAGAGAGGAAGGGAAGACAGAGAGGGGGAGAGAAAGATAGACACCTGCAGACCTGCTTCATCACCTGTGAAGCGACTCCCCTGCAGGTGGGGAGCCGGGGGCTCAAACCGGGATCCTTAGACCAGTCCTTGCGCTTTGCTGCCATGTACACTTAACCCACTGTGCTACCGCCCGACTCCCCACTCTCAACTTCTAATACTTCCTCTCTGGGAGTCATTGCTAGATGAGTCATTTCTTACATAAACATTGGTGACATTTGGAACTGGGTTATTTTCTTAACCAGGGAAATGTATGATCCACAGACCCTGGATTAGGCTCATAGCTGGGTTTGGTAGGCACGTGGGCCTCAGTGCTGTCTTTGGGCTGATGCAACTCACACAGTATTGGATCACGGTGCTTTTCTATCCCCCATGGCTACATGTACATACAGGTTATAAATATTGTCTTGTGATGTCACTGGAAATATCTGCTGTCCTATAGGCCACAAGGGGGCTGTAGTGAGCAGCAGTTGGCTGACAGAAGGCAGAGGAAGTGAATGAGAAGGAAGATTGATGAGGAAGAAAACTGGAGTTAGAAGGAAAGAAAATAAGAAGCAGTCTTCTTCAGTGCTTTGAGGAAGGAAAAATATGACCGTAGACGGTGACTATAAAACCTTACCCCTGGGAGTCGGGCGCAAAGCACAAGGACTGGCCTACAGATCCCAGTTCGAGCCCCGGCTCCCTACCTTTAGGCGAGTCACTTCACAGACGGTGAAGCAGGTCTGCAGGTGTCTATCTTTCTCTCCTCACTCTGTCTTCCCCTCCTCTCTCCATTTCTCTCTATCCCATCCAACAACGAATGGCATCATCAACAACAATAACAACAACCACAACAAGGCTACAACAAGGGCAACAAAAGGGGAAAAAAAAAAAAGGCCTCCAGAAGCAGTGGATTCATGGTGCAGGCACTGAGCCCAGCAATAACCCTGGAGGCAAAAAAAAAAAAAAAAAAAAACACCTAAAAACCTTACCCCCATTCTTCCCCATCAACAATAAATATATTCTTGGGGAGAAAACTTATGGGTGAGGAGGTGGTAGACATCGCTTATAAGTCAAGTGTGAGTGCATTTAGAGGATTCTTCTCTTCTTCAGATTTTTGAAACAAAAGATATAGTAAGGAATTTTAAAAAATTACCATTCTGCAGATGTCATTTGATTTGCTTAAGGAGCCACTGAACTCCCACATGACGGCATGTACTTCGGCGCATAACCAAATGATTAAGCAGAACAGACAAAGCTTTGAAGTTATAAATGAGAAGAAACTGCTCACTATTCTTTCTTTCCTTAGGCGACTGATTTATTCTCAACTTAAGGTCTTTAAAGCCAGTTGTTTTCATGTGTAACAAACAAACTCCCTGTAAGGATACTCCATGGACATGTTATCTTTCAGCTGGTCCTTCTGAAGTGTGAGACACCCCAGAGACAGAGTAATGTCACCACAGCTCTAAGGCAAACAGTAACACCAGGGTGAGCAAAAGAGCTCAGGACTGGACGGTAGCCTGATGCACCTGGTGGATTTTGTATAAAGGGAGCATATGCGCTGTGAAACAGTCCTAGGATTCAAAGTCAGTAAAAGCAGCGATTTTTGAATAAAAGAGGATTGATGCTGGTGTACAGAATCAAGGCTGTTTAAGTGGTTGTCAACACAGAAGATGAAAGAATGGTTGGTGAATAGAACCATTATGAACAGTTCCAATAAGTCTGTGGGAAGTCCAAGCTGCTAACTATGTTTAATCTTCCTTCTTTATACTCACAGTAGAAATTTGGTTCTCAAACATATCAGCATTATTTCTGCCATTTAAAGATGTTGGAATTGAGGAGTCCTATGAGCTAGGAATGGTCTCACCAGACTAGATACAGATCAGGGCCCGTGAGACAGAAAACGCGCACATGTACTCATAAGTTAGGGGAAATATATACATCTTAAAGCAAAAGCGCACAACAGTTTGCAGCGACCCAAAACAGCAAGCAAGTAGAAAGACCGAAAAAAACAAAACAAAACAAAACAAACAAAAAAACCCGTAACATGATACTTATATACTTTTCCCATATTTGGGAGCTACTCTCTGCCCTGATCCAGCTTTCTATTTCCAACTCTGACACCATCTCCCCAGACAACACCTTTAGCTCACCTGCATGTTAGCTGTGTACTTGGGCAGAAGTTAGTAAAGTCTTGGGTAACCTTGGTTTATACCTAAAATAGACCTACTAGCTTTTTCTGAAATGTGGACCCCCAAGTCTCATCTGCTATAGTCTTACCTTTAGGTTCCTGATTATTAAACAGTTTGTTCTGCTTTATATCTTAATGCTTTTTCGGCCACCAAGTTGGAGATGCCACCATGATGCCAACCTGACTTCCCCCAGGCAGAGGACCCCACCAATGTGTCCTGGAACCCTTCCTCTCTAGACCCTTGTCCCACTAGAGAAAGATAGGGATAAGCTAGGAAACTTCCTCCTTGTAGGTGGGGAGTAGGGGCTTGAACCTGCATCCTTGCACATGGTACTGTGTATGCTCAACTGGGTGTGCCACCGCCTAGCCCCAAACCACTACATTAAAATAAAAATATCAGCTATAAAAGTAACAGCCTCCTGGGGCTGGGCAGTAGTGCAGTGGGCTAAGTGCACATGGTGTGAAGTACAAGGACGGGAGTAAGGATCCTGGTTCAAACCCCTGCTCCCCACCGGTACGGGGTCACTTTGCAAGCGGTGAAGCAGGTCTGCAGGTGTCTATCTTTCTCTCTCCCTCTCTGTCTTCCCCTCCTCTCTCCATTTCTCTCTGTCTTATCCAACAACAATGGCAGAAATGGCAATGATAACAATAACAACTACAACAAGGGCAACACAATGGGAAAAATGGCTTTCAGGAGCGGTGGATTCATAGTGCAGGTTCCGAGCCCCAGAAATAACCCTGGAGGCACAAAAAAAAAAAAAAGAGTAATAGCCTCCAACTCCACCCTCCAGAAGTACTCTAAATCTTGTTGGCTGTATTCCTTCCTATAGACCATCTAAGTATCTCGGTCACCAGCTATCAATAATCTGTGACACCTGAGCATTGAAGGAGCTTACCTGGCTTGCAGTGGAGGGAGCTGCACAGTTCTTTCGGTAGCAGGCCAAGATGTGAGCAGTCTGATTAACCAGAATTTCCCGGATCACCTTCAAGGGCTGGTGGAGAACTGCTTTAAAAGCTGTTGGTATAAAACAATAAAGGTGTCAGAAATGGATCCCTCCAAGTCATAGTAATAAAGACAATTTGCTATTATCTTCAGGTCACCCAACAAGAAACCACAGTATTTAAACATGCCGTCTGTTACTCCTTTGCTAATAAGATCTGCTCTTGGCTAAGAATGGTGATGTAGCCAGTTGAGGACAATGGCCCCCTACAAGGAATGATAAGATATGGGTCCAGATTTTTCCTCAGAATATTAGAAAGTGAACTCTGCATATGGACAAGAGCAAGACCAATTGGCCAAGTTCTGCTATCTTGAATGTCCACAGACTAGACTATTATTTCTTCTAAACCTTATTGCTGAGTCTCATTGATAGTGGAAAGGGATAAGGAAGCAAAGAAAGTTCCACCTCAGAACCCTCCTATTTAAAAGTTATGATGGGTGGTCCAGGAGGTAGCGCAGTGGATAAAGCATTGGATTCGCAACCATGAGGTCTTGAGTTCAGTCCCCGGCAGCACATGTACCAGAGTGGTGTCTGGTTCTTTCTCTCTCTGCCTATCTTTCTCATGAATAAATAAACAAATTACAAAAAAAAAGTTATGATGGGATAGCCTTCTCTCCTTCCCTCCCTCCCTTCCTCCCTTCCTTCCTTCCATTTTTGTGTCTCCAGGGTTATTGCTGGGGCTTGGCGCCAGCACTACAAACCCACTGCTCCCGGTAGCCATTTTTGTTTGTTTGTATGTCCTATTTTACTGGACAGAGAGAAAATTGAGAGAAGGTGGAGATAAGAGAGGGAGAGAGAAAGACAACCTGCAAACTGCTTCACTGCTTGTGAAGTGTCCCCGCTGTAGATGGGAAGCACGGCCTCGAACCTGGGTCCTCTCCTTCACACAATGCTTCACCTGTTCTGAATTTACCCTCCAGAGGCTGCTTCCCCACTGCACCTACCATCTGCTGACTCCACTAAGCAATGTCCCGACTGAAAAACCAGGTGAGACACCGAGTACCAGGGGGGCAGCGCAGTGTTACCTGACTTGGCAAAGAAGTTGATAAGGGCATCGGTCTCACAGCTCTTGTAGACTTCAGCCAGCTGGGAGCTGCAGTTCAAGCTGAGGTTGTGGATACGAAGCCGCCTCTGGCCACTGATGGTCGTGTAGAGCACGGCACACTGTGGAGGCAGCAGTGAGAGTTGGTTTTTTTCCTGGCTAATGTAGCCATCCTAGCTAGCGTGAACTTACTTGTACTGAAAGAAGAGTGTATAAGCTAAACACCACCAAGTCTTCTGAATTTTTCTACTGTTGATAAAGATTAAATGATAAAAAAAAGAGAGAGAGAGAGAGAGGGGAGAATAGTGACTGGCTCATTCGCTGGGTTTTGATATAGAACCTCACTGGCTAAAATTTGAATTTTAACTGCACTATTCACATGTGATCATCTCTTCACTTTCACAGTTGGCTTACATTTGATAAATTTCAGCTTTTGGTATCAGGAATCCAACTCTAGAAATAATGCCTTCATGTCCACAACTCTACTCAAACTTTTCTTCCCTCAAAACATTCAACTGGCATTGACAATGCACTTAACATTACATACATGTGGTATATTTGTGTGTGTGTGTACACAGATAGCTCGAAATTCAGTCATCTCAAGAACTAATGATTAAAAAGAAACACTGGTATTCTTCCTCATCTTACTACCAATCTCTCCATCCTCTCTTTCTTTCTTTCTCTCTCTCTCTCTTTCTTTCTTTCCTCCTTCCTTTCTCTTCCTTTTCCTTCCTTTCTTTCCCAGAGCAATGTTCAGCTTTCACTTATGGTAGTATCAGGGGACTGAATATGAACTGTCAGAGCCTCAGGCATGACAGGCTGATTGCGTAACCAGTCTGCTGCCTCCTCCACCCCACTTCATTCTTCAAGGTGATGCTTATATATAAAAAACTATGGCCATTAGATATATTTTTTCTTGTCTTAAAAGTTTCCAAGACTTGTAATTAATTGTATTTGCTACAAAGCCAGCTTGGACTATAGTATGCTAATGTGCTTGGTATGCTGTTTGACATATGGTAGGAGAGAATCAGTGAGCACGTGGATACAGAGATGAGAGAAGAAAACACTGCCGGGGATCCATTTGCTGCTGACTCTGAGACCATAGGTTTGTTGGTCTCTCATGTGGTGACACGTAACTGTTACTTCACAGAGGCAGAGAGTGTGCATCAGAGTGTGGTGATCTAATGACTTTTGCCTTTGGAGAAATGAAAGTTGAATTTCTCTATGAAGAGACTAACACGACATCGTTGGTGTTTTAGTCTTTCTTTTTAAAATATTTATTTATTTTCTTTTGTTGTCTTTGTCTTACTGTTGTAATTGTTGTTGTTATTGATGTCGTCGTTGTTGGATAGGACAGAGAGAAATGGAGAGAGGAGGGGAAGACAGAGAGGGGGAGAGAAAGACAGACACCTGCAGACCTGCTTCACCGCCTGTGAAGCGACTCCCCTGCAGGTGGGGAGCCGGGTGCTCAAACCGGGATCCTTATGCCGGTCCTTGTGCTTTGCGCCATGTGCGCTTAACCTGCTGCGCTACCGCCCAACTCCCATGTTTTAGTCTTTCTATTGATCAGTGACAAGCTAAGAAGTGAAAGATGGACAGGAGTCGGTTTAAATCACCTGGATTAAGGCCCCAGTGTCTTCACCCAGCTTGTCATCATGCTTGAACTCCACAGTCACTGCCTTGTCACAGTCAATGGCTGCCATTTCTACATCAGTGGTGTTGTTCATAAAAATCCCACCAAAGAAGTCAGTGGCTCTGAAACCTTAGAATGAGCAAAAAAGAAAAAAAAATGTACTTGTTATTTTCCATGTCGGTCTGTTATTAATTCGAAGTAGAAACAACTATAAAACAGAGGCGGGAGGGGGGGGCAGGTTGAGTGCACCTGTTATCATGTGCAAGGACCTGAGTTAGAGGCCCTGGTCCCCCACCCCCACTACGGGCGGGGGGAGAAGTTTTACGAGCTACATGTATCTTTCTCACTTCCTCATTTCTCCTTTCCCTCTCAATTTCTCTCTCTGTCCCATCAAATAAAATAAAAACATTAAAAAAAAACAACCAGAGGCCTGAAAAAACATAAGATGAAAATTACCTGTGCTGGTACGAACTCTCATGATTGCATCAAATCCGATTTTCTTTTCTATGTCATTTCTCAGGTCATTCAAAAACTGTTGACTATCCAAGTGTAACTAAAAAAGTAAAACAAGATCAATGTCCACCAGATGGCAGTATAAAATAACAAATACAATTAACATTAACAAAAAAATTTTTTTTTAAATTTATTTAAAAAAGGAGACATTAACAAAACCATAGGATAAGAGGGGTACAACTCCACACAGTTCCCACCACCAGATCTCCATATCTCATTGTCTCCCCTGATAGCTTTCCTATTCTTTATCCCTCTGGGAGTATGGACCCAAGGTCATTGTGGGATGCAGAAGGTGGCAGGTCTGGCTTCTGTAATTGCTTCCCCACTAAACGTGGCATTGACTGGTCGATCCATGCTCCCAGCCTGCCTCTCTTTCCCTAGTAGGGTGGGGTTCTGGGGAAGCGGAGCTCCAGGACACAAGGGTGGGGTTGTCTGTCCAAGGAAGTACGGTTGGCATCATGCTAGCATCTGGAACCTGGTGGCTGAAAAGAGAGTTAACATACAAAGCCAAACAAATTGTTGACCAATCATGGACCTAAAGGCTGGAATAGTGAAGAGAAGAGTTGGGGAGGGGTCCTCCATTTTGTAGATAGCTAGTAGGCATATTTTAGTTATATTTCAAAGGGCCTATAGTTATACTAGTTTTTTCCCCCTCCTCTGAGCCTGAAATCTGATATGCAGCTGGATCCAATGTGATGATAACAATAACTATCTATTGTCTTCTTGAACCCTAAGACAGCAGGAACCTCACATTTCCACTATAGAGCCTGTATTTCCCCCAGTCCTGGAACCTTAGGGTGGGGCTCACTTTCTTGCACGCTTCTCTCAATTCATACCAAATAATATTGCATTCGCCGATCCCAACCTAATCAACGCAACGAGTGCCACCTCAGCATGCTTCACTTCAGACTGTGTCCAGAGACTTCACGTGTGGAATGACAACCCTTCAGCTTTATTACTGGGGTGAGACTTTTTCTTTCACAGTATTCTCTAATTCCATTCAAGGTGGTTCACTTCCTAACAAAGTCCCAAAACCTAGATATAGACCATGTCCCGTGAGATAGAGTATATGTTCACATGTATCCATAAACTAGGGCAAAATATATACCTGAAAGCAAAAGTACACAATAGTCTGCAGTGAATCAGTATAAAGTTCATAATAAAATAGTATCTAATTAGACTTAGATATCCTCCTCACCTACTTCCTATTACAGTTCTCTCACTCCAAAGTTAACCTTAGCAAAGCAAGGACTGCAAAAGCTGAATAAGGGCAAGAGACTGGCATACTATAATGATGACTCTTTAGTCACTATCAGGCCACCCCATCAGCTGGGGTTCTATTTGGGGAGTCCTGAGATTCCCAAACAGACATGATGGGCCTAGACCTTGAATAAATCCCTCTCTCCATTGTTACAGGTCATCTCTATCAAGGACAACAAAAAAGACCCCTTTCTGGGCTCCCCATAGGACCTTGGCCTCAATTTGGATCAGCAACAGTAGAGAATGTTCCATCCTCCAAAGGGAGGATGGACAACATACTCTATGCTACACCTGAGGAAGATGGGTCCTGATATTGGGGCAGCTTGGAATGTTCCTACTCATGACCACAGAATGTGAGCTCAGATCTACAGGGATGCAGAGGTCACATAGGCTCCTAAGCTGAATATGGGCCCCAGATCACATGAAAGCAATGGGGTTTACAGTCAACAATATTTATATCCCTTCCCCATATTGGGGAGCTACTCTCTTCCCTGATCCAGCTTTCTGTCCCTTTTCCAGCCATGACATCACCTCTCCAGACAATTATATATATATATATATATATATATATATATATATATATATATTTATTTATATTTATATCTTGATTCAAACCCAGTTTCACCCAGAAACCTTGGAAAAGTTTCTTTGAACTTTATCAGCTTTATTTCCATTCAATTAAAAATAATTTTAGTTGTCGATATCAACAGGTGTTAATAAAATAGATTCTAACAGTGCTAACATATATCCCACGTAGATACGTCAACCAGAGGCACCTTAACTAACCAGCTCCCTGACTGCTCAGTGAGTTTGGGGAAAGGAATTGGTAGACATGGCTCAGAAACTTTTGCGTTTTCTTCAGAGTTCAAGGCTTTATCCACTGTGCCACCTCCAGGATTGTTTTGCATTTTCTTTCTGGGGAGTCATGCTGTCTGCCTCTGGACATAGTAAAATTTCAAAGAACAGGGGCTCATAGGCGAAGTTATGACAGTGTCGATTTTTGCTTCCATCTTTGTTTGTCACAGGGAAAGGGAAGCATCAACAGTCCCGTCTGCCCAAAAAATTTGGTACACTAGTACTGATATTCTGACCATCCTGACTCTCAGTTCCTTCTGGAAGAGTGAGGTAAAATTTCAACAATTGAAAATAGTCATTTTTCAAAACATATCTAATATGAATGATAAAACTAAACAGAGACCCCAAATCTTCATCTGCAAGATTCCAGCCTTTAGGTTCATAATTAGTCAACAAACTGTTTGGCTTTGTATGTTAACTATTTTTTGTTTCAGCCACCAGGTTCCAGATGCTAACATGATGCCAACCGGACTTCCCTGGGCAGAGGACCCTATCATGTGTCCTGAAGCCCTGCCTCCCCAGATCCCTGACCCACTGGGGAAAGAGAGACAGGCTGGGAGTATGGACCTGTCAAGGCCTACGTTCAGCAGGGAAACAATTACAGAAGCCAGGCCTTCCACCTTCAGGACCCCATAATGACCCAGGGTCCATACTCCCAGAGGGTTAAAGGATAGGAAAGCTATCGGGGAAGGGGATGGGGTATGAAGTTCTGGTAGTGGGAATTGCACCCCTCTTATCCTATGGTCTTGTCAGTGTTTCCATTTTATAAATAAATATATATATATATATATATATTATCGGGAGTTGGGCAGTAGCACGGTGGGTTAAGTGCAGGTGGCACAAAGTGCAAGGACCGGCAGTAGGATCTCAGTTCCAGCCCCCGGCTCCCCATCTATAGGGGAGTCACTTCACAGGCGGTGAAGCAGGTCTGCAGGTGTCTATCTTTCTCTCCTCCTCTCTGTCTTCCCCCCTCCTCTCTCCATTTCTCTCTGTCCTGTCCAACAACGACAACAACAATAAAACAACAAGGACAACAAAAGGGAATAAATAAATAATAAAAAACATTATTTAAAATATATCTTTCCTCATCACAGATTTTTTTCCCCTTTATTGGGGGGATTAATGGTTTACAGTCACTAGTATAATACAATAGTTGGTAACATTTCTCAGCTTTCCACATAACACTCTAACCCGCGCCCCCATCCTCCTCAGCCATCCTGTTCCAGGACCTGAACACTCCACCCTCACGCCAACCCGGAGTTCTTTACTTCGGTGCAATACACCACTCATCACAGATCTTCACCTTGATACTTAACCCTGAAACTAAGTGAGCAGAAACTTCTGCCCAGCACTTGGGGAGCGGGAGAGTGGCTGCTTAACCAGATTTCCCATTTTCCGTCTGCTCTTGAAGCCGCATGTTAGTTGGCAGCTTTCTTGACCCGTGGTCTAAGCAGCAGAAATAAAATGGCGGTAAAGATTCTAGGGAAGTCGGGCGGTAGCGCAGCGGGTTAAGTGCAGGTGGCACAAAGTGCAACGACTGGTGTAAGGATCCCGGTTTGAGCCCCCGGCTCCCCACCTGCAGGGGAGTCGCTTCACGGGAGGTGAAGCAGGTCTGCAGGTGTCTTTCTCTCCCCCTCTCCGTCTTCCCCTCCTCTCTCCATTTCTCTCTGTCCTATCCAATAACAACGACAACATCAATAATAATAATGACTATAACAATAAAACAACAAGGGCAACAAAAGGGAATAAATGAATATTTTGAAAAAAAGATTCTAGGGGAGCACCCTGTTGACACTTACCTGGAAGTTGTTGTACTTGTACAAGGTGCCTCCTGTGAGCTGAGGCACGAGTCCCAACGAGGCCACATCCACGTACTGATTGGGGAAGAGGAAGAGTGTCACACAGCAGCCGTTGGTCACGCAGTCCTTGGCTAGTGAGTCGTAGACATTTGTTTGGGGCTGGAAAAGTATCTGAGGGAAAAGAGACAAGAAAGGAAAAGGAAAAACCACAAAGTATGTTGATTTAAAACTGAAATTAAGAAAAAAAAAAAAAGGGAGTCGGGCGGTAGCGCAGCAGGTTAAGCACAGGTGGCACAAAGCGTAAGGACAGGCATAAGGATCCTGGTTTGAGCCCCCGGCTCCCCACCTTCAGGGGAGTCATTTCACAGGTGGTGAAGCAGGTCTGCAGGTGTCTGTCTTTCTCTCCCCTTCTCTATCTTCCCCTCCTCTCTCCATTTCTCTGTCTATCCAAAAACAACAATAATAACTACAACAGAAATTTTAAAAAGGCAACAAAAGGGAATATATAAAAAAAAAAAGCTGGGAGCTAGGTGGTAGCGCAGCGGGTTAAGTGCAGGTGGTGCAAAATGCAAAGACCAGCTTAAGGATCCTGGTTTGAGCCCCCAGCTCCCCACCTGCAGGGGAGTCGCTTCACAGGTCTGAAGGTGTCTATCTTTCTCTCCCCCTCTCTGTCTTCCCCTCCTCTCTCCATTTCTCTCTGTCCTATCCAATAACTACAATAATAAAAAAAAATTGAAAAGAAAAAAAATAACTTAAATTTCTGGGCTGGGCGGTGGCACATCAGATAGAACAGACATGCCGCAATACAAAAGGACTGTGGTTCAAACCCACCAGGTTCCACTTGCAGGGGGAAAGCTTCAGGAATGGCGAAGCAGGGCTTTGGGTATCTCTTTTTTCTCTCTCCATCCCGTTTTTAAGTTTCTAAATTATCTTTACTTGTTTATTGGATAGAGACAGCCAAAAATCAAGAGGGAAGTGGGTGATAGGGAGAAAGACAGAGAGACACTTGCAACACTGCTTCACTACTCCTAAAGCTTTCCCCCCCTGCAGGTGGGGAACAGGGGCTTGAACCTGGGTCCTGAGCACTGTAATGTGAGTGCTCAACCAGGTGCACCACCTCTCCTTTTTTTTTTTTTTTTTACCTCCAGGGCCACCATGAATCCTCCTGGAGGCCTTTTCCCCACCCCTTTTTTGCCCTTGTTGTTTTTTTTTTTTTCCTCCTCCAGGGTTATTGCTGGGCTCGGTGCCTGCACCATGAATCCACCGCTCCTAGAGGCCATTTTTTCCCCCCTTTTGTTGCCCTTGTTGTAGCTTCGTTGTGGTTATTATTATTGCCCTTGTTGACACAATTCGTTGTTGGATAGGACAGAGAGAAATGGAGAGAGGAGGGGAAGACAGAGAAGGGGAGAGAAAGACAGACACCTGCAGACCTGCTTCACCGCCCGTGAAGCGACTCCCCTGCAGGTGGGGAGCCGGGGGCTCAAACCGGGATCCTTACTCGGGTCCCTGCGCTTTGCGCCACATGCACTTAACCCACTGTGCTACCGCCCGATCCCCGCCCTTGTTGTTTTATCATTGCTGTGGTTATTATTATTGTTGTTATTAATGTCATTGTTGTTGGATAGGACAGAGAGAAATGGAGAGAGGGGAAGACAGAGAGGAGGAGAGAAAGTCAGACACCTGCAAACTTGCTTCACCACTTGTGAAGCGGCCCCACTGCGGGTGGGGAGCCGGGGGCTTGAACCAGGATCCTTATGCCATTTCTTGCACTTAAGGCCACGTGTGCTTAACCCGCTGCACTACCACCCGACCCCAGCTCTCTCCCTTTTTTATCTCCCTCTTCCCTCTCAATTTCTGTCTCTATCCAAAATAAATAAATAAATAAATAAATAAGATTAAGAAAACCCTTATATTTCTATTGAATTTTTACTGAATTTCTGTTGTTGAAACAAAGATCTATATTTTTTTCAGTGAAGTGAAATGAAATGAACTGAAGAAATGAATTGCAGAACTAGTTTCAGCAGAGCTGTCATTTGTCCCTGACCTTTGAAGTATAGTTTGTGTGGAAAAAAAAAAGTTTTTTCTTGGCAAAGCTGGGGCTACACTCTACACTTCTGCACACTGCTTGCTCATTCATTCATCCATTCATCCATTCACTCATTCATTCAGAGATAACACAGCACCAGTGCCATAGCACCTCCAGTATGGGGCCAGGGCTTGAATGTGGGCAACATGTATGGCAAGACCCTCGCCTTACCCCAGGTGATAGCTCTCTGGCCTTAGTTCTTTGTAACGGAGTTCCAGGAATGAAACCCCGGGACTACTGAATGCATTCTAACGCTAAGTCATCACTCTCAAGTCAATTTTTATTTGTTATTTTAAGACTCGCACACACCTACAGTCTCTGGCATTCCATAGTCCTAGGGGTGAAACTCAGGGCTCAGTGAGTGGAAGATGTGCACTCTACCCAGTGTGTCATCTCCCAGGCCCCTTGTGTACGGTTTGGTTTGATTCTGCAGCAACTGATCTGCCACAACTCCACCAAACCCAGAGGGCACAATACACTTGTCTGGTGTCCGATGGCCAGTTGTGGTCTCACCGTCCCACTGATGTGCCCCACAGCTCCGCTGACTGAGAATCTGTGTAAAGCACATGGTGAGCTTCAGGCAGTGTTCCTGCTACCTCTGGGCTGAAGCCACAGGATACAGCCTATGTGCTCCTTCTACTTGTCTTTCTGCATTTCCCCCACACACTTATGTGGATCGTACATAACAAAAACTATTATTGGGCTATTGGAAAAATCATGACTCATTTCTGCATAGAAAAACATAGACTTAGGGAGTCGGGCGGTAGCACAGCAGGTTAAGCGCAGGTGGTGAAAAGCCCAAGGACTGGCGTAAAGAGCCCCTGGCTCCCCTCCTGCAGGGGGGTTGCTTCACAAGTGGTGAAGCACGTCTGCAGGTGTCTTTTTCTCCCCCTGTCTTCCCTTCCTCTCTCCATTTCATTCTGTCCTATCCAAAACAAACAAGCAAACAAACAAACAAAAGTACAGACTTAAAGGGCTGGAGAGTCAGCATAGTGGTTATGCAAAAATACTTTCAAGCCTGAGGCTCTGAAATCCTAGGTTCAATTCCCAGCACCATCAGAAGCCAGTCTCTGATATCTGATTACTGTAAAAAATGGCGACTAATCCCTAGCACTGCAAAAACGGTATCATCTGTTTTCCATCTACACCATGCCTCGGCCTCGCGTGAGCTTAATGTGCAGCTTGGCGATACGAGAATCCGGCATGAAGCCCAGCCAGTCTATCTTGGCGTTACTCTCGATCGCACCCTGTCATTTCACGAACATCTCATAAAAACTGCAGCAAAGGTGGGCGCGAGGAATAACATCATTGCAAGACTGGCCAGCTCCTCATGGGGCGCGAGTGCTTCCACACTACGATGATCCTCTCTGGCATTATGCTATTCCACTGCAGAATACTGTGCCCCAGTATGGTTCCGTAGCCCCCATGTCCACCTGGTCAATTCCAAATTATATTCCTCCATGAGGATAATTTCTGGAACCATCCGTTCCACCCCGGTTCCATGGCTGCCAGTTCTTAGCAACATCGCCCCGCCAGATATTTGTCGGGATGCGGCATCATCTAAGTTCATTTCCCACGTCTACGCTCGACCGGACCTGCCAATATACGCGGATATCTTCGCCCACCCTGTCCAACGCTTGACGTCTCGTCACCCAATCTGGTCCCCTATGCCTACACTGAACTTCTCTGTTCCAGTCTCTTGGAAACAGAGTTGGCAGTCAGCTGAGGTCAAGAACAAACACCTCATCACAGACCCCTGCAAGCGTCAACCCGGCTTTGACCTAGCATGTTATGATTGGGCCCTCCTCAATCGCTATTGAACAGGCCATGGCCGGTGCGCCGCTATGTTCCATCGCTGGGGAGCCAGAGACGACCTGAACTGCCCCTGCGGCTCCAGACAGACTATGACCCACATAGTCAACGACTGCCACCTCTCCAGATTCAAAGGAGGTCTCGAAACTTTACATCAGGCTCAACCTGACGCTGTTGACTGGCTACGGAAGAAGGGCAAACGCTAGAAGAAGAAGAAGCCAGATCTGAGCAGTACTCTGATATCTCTCTCTCTCCATATATATTAAAATAAATATTAAAAAAACAGAAAAACATATCATGACTTTTTCAAAACCTCAGTAACTTAGGGATATTTTACATATCAGTTTTTTGGGAATACTGTTATTTCCTAAATTAATTACAATTCAAAATATCCCGATTATGCAGTGTCCTTGATGTGTACATTATATTTAGCATCTCTCTCTCTTCTTTATATTGGGGGCATATTTTCTCTTCTTTTTAATATTTATTTATTTATGTTCCTTTTTGTTCCCCTTGTTTTTATTGTTGTTGTAGTCATCATTGTTGGATAGGACAGAGAGAAAGGGACAGAGGAGGGGAAGACAGAGAGGGGGAGAGAAAGATAAGACACCTGCAGACCTGCTTCACTGCCTGTGAAGCGACTCCCCTGCAGGTGGGGAGCGGGAGCTCGAACCGGGATCCTCATGCCGGTCCTTGAGCTTTGTGCCACGTGTGCTTAACCCGCTGTGCTACTGCCTGACTCCCTGGAGGCATATTTTCTTTTGGCTCCTTTTCAATAACTGACGTAAGAATATTCTAAAGAGCAAATGTTTACAGAATACCTTCTCTTTGTCAGTGTTCACCAGCTTTTTGTCATCTCTGTTTTTGAGTTTCCCTGGTGCTTCAGCCGTTGGCAGGGAAGAATGGAAAATGAACAGCTTCCCAGGACAGTCTGCTGCCTAAAAAACAAAGCAAGCAAACAAACAAAATCACAGAGATGTCTTATATGTGAAAATCTTAATTTTAAGAGATCAGAAAATAAATGAAAATAGAGGTAACCTTCCATGTGTCCTGAACTTATACAGACATCTCACCTAATCATCACAGCAACTCAATTCATGATTTCCATTTATAGACTGAGAAAGTGACCCTTCAAAAGGATAAGGGTTTTACCTAATACCTCCAAAAAGAGGTGTGTGTGTGGGGAAGGATGCTTGGGCAGTGGAACACCCAGTTAAGTGCATATATCACCAACCTCAAGGACCCGAGTTTGAGCTCCCGCTCCCCACTTGCAGGAGGCTGTGTCAGTCTCTCCTTCTCTCTATCTCCCCATCCTCTTTCAGTGTCTCTCAGTCCTATATAACAAAAAAAAAAGGGAGTCGGGCGGTAGCGCAGCGGGTTAAGCGCAGGTGGCGCAAAGCACAAGGACCGGCATGAGGATCCCGGTTCGAACCCCGGCTCCCCGCCTGCAGGGGAGTCGCTTCACAGGCAGTGAAGCAGGTCTGCAGGTGTCTATCTTTCTCTCCCCCTCTCTGTCTTCCCCTCCTCTCTCCATTTCTCTCTGTCTTATCCAACAACGACAACAACAACAATAACTACAACAATAAAACAACAAGGGCAACAAAAGGGAATAAATAAATAAAATAAAGATTAAAAAAAAAGAGACAGAAAGAAAAAAAACAAAACAGCTGCCAGGAGAAGTGGATTTGTGCTAATATCCAGCAATAACCTTGGTGGCAATAAAAATAAAAACATTTAAAAAAAGCTATTAAGATGACATGTTCTGGTAAAAATTCTGTTTTTACTTATACAGTTAAAATTTTATTTCCCCAACAAGTCTATCTAAAATATGATATATAACCTTAAGTTGTGATCATAATGCAAAGACTTGATTAATTTCAGGGGAAAATTCTAGCCTACAGGTCTATCACGTGACATAAAAATATAATTAACTTTTTCTAAAAAGAGAAAAAAGGACTCATACTTAATTTTTCTTTATGTCATAGCTATTAGTTATAGATTTCTGATTTGGTTAATCATATAATATGAATCTTTTTTTTTAAAGCCTAAAGCCTTTTTTTCTTTTTTAAAAATTAAAATATATTTATTTTCCCTTTTGTTGCCCTCGTTTTTTTACTGTTGTAGTTATTATTGTTGTTGTTACTGATGTCATCGTTGTTAGACAGGGCAGAAATGGAGAGAAGAGGGGAAGACAGAGAGAGAGAGAGAAAGATAGATACCTGCAGACCTGGGGGCTCGAACTGGGATCCTTATACTGGTCCTTGGGCTTGAAGGGAGACAGAGAGAAATTGAGATGGGAGGGGGAGACAGAGAGGAGAAAAAAACAGAGAGACACCTGCAGCCCTGCTTCACCACTTATGAAGCTTTCTCCCTGCTGGTGGGGGCCAGGGGCTTGAAACCAGGTCCTTGTGCACTATAATGTATGCACTTAGCCAGGTGTGCCACATGTTGGTCCCTATAAAACCTTTTTGTAACTGTGGCAATAAAATAAAAAGTCCATGTGGCATTTATAATGCTACAGAGCCCTATAATTTCTTTGCTTCCTTTCTGACATTTTATTATAGATTTTTAAAAATTTTATTTTATTAGTGATATAATAATGATCGACGAGGTTGTGGTATAACAGGGGTACAATTCCATACAGTTTCCACCACCAGAGTACCGTATCCCATCCCTTCCATTAAAAAGTTCCATATTCTCCAATTTGTAATAGCCAAAACCTGGAAGCAATCCAGGTGTCCAACAACAGATGAGTGGCTGAGCAAGTTGCGGTCTATATACACAATGGACTACTACTCAGCTATTAAAAATAGTGATTTCACCTTGTTAACCCCATCTTGGATGGAGCTTGGAAGGAATCATATTAAGTGAGATAAGTCAGGAACAAAAGGAAGAATATGGGATGATCTCACTCGTAGACACAAGATCAGAAGGGAAAACACTAAGCAGAACTGGGGCTGGAGCTGGTGTATTGCACCCAAGTGAAAGACTCTGGGGGAGGTGGGGATGGGAAGGAGGGCTCAGGTTGTGGAACATGATGGCAGAGGAGGACCTAGTGGGGGTTGTGTTGTTATGTGGAAATGTTATACATGTACAAATCATTGTACTTTACTGTCGACTGTAAACCATTAATCCCCCAAGAAAGAAATTAAAAAAAAATGACACTGTAGCATATTTTCATATAGGCTATTGCCTTCTACAGAGCCAGGGTTCCCTGGAAAAGGGAGTAGGGCATGAATTTTCGACGGTGTGGTTCTCCAGCCCCCACTCTGCCAGGTATACGGGTGTCTTTCATTGTTGGTGCTCCGTTAACATTTGTGGAAAGGATGTTGTTGTTGACCTTGAAATCAAGTTTAGGGATAGATAAAGATAACTTGAAAAACGAACAAAACAAAACCACTCAATTTTCCATAGCCAGGTTGTTAGGGCACAGAATTAAGCATATATGAGACGTCTGGAGTTGATCCCTTGGCCCATGTGTGCTGACATGATGCTCTGGTTCCTGTGTTCTCTCTCCTATCCTTTCTTTCTCGCTCATCTCAAATCAATAAAATATATAACAATATATTTTCCTCATAATAATGCACTTCAAGCATAGCCCTCCAGAAATGTCAGATTCTTAACCTAAGACCTCTTGATCTAATTTTCTGGTGGAGCAAAGAGCTAGTTTAGAAAATGTTCTTTGGCCAAGTTAAGAAATAATGCCAGAAATTCACATATAGTTGAGTTATGAGCGCCCAATTTGGAAAGAGATGGAGATTTTTGAAAGACTGTATGGGAAAAGACACAAAGAGTAGATAGACGGTGCTGCAGACAGGAAAGCATTTACGACAGAAAACAGTGCAGCGGTGAGGTTAGTTCAAAGACCCAAGAAAACAGGCCAAAGAACTTTCCAAACAGTTAAACTTTATCTCTATGACATTAGCACTTTTTTTTTTTTTTGGTTAGTTTTTGTCTACTCTGCTTTGTTTCAAAGCCTTTATTATAGCTGACTATTAGAGGTTTTTTTACTTGGCATCTATCTCATAGCAGGTTTAGCTATAATTCAAGTTGTGGTGGGGGGTCCAGTTCTAAAACAGCCTATTTGGACATACAATAAGAAATGTTATGCTTTGATGTTCTAGCTTCAACTCCCTATTCTCCTGAGCTCTTCAGCTGAGGGGTGCAGGCAGGCCTGGGCTTGCATTTACTCTTGGCCCTTCTCCCCTGCTTCTCTGGTGGGACTACAAGCAATAGGTCACTACTAGAGAGTCACACCTTCTACGGGGTAAGCCCTGTAGAGGCAGAAACAGATGTGCACTGCTTTGGAAAACAGTCACGTAGTAAAACTGTTTCAAGGGTGAATGAATAATGGGAGTTATTCAGTACTTCAGTGCTTCCTTGCAAATCTTCAGGAACACCTAACTGTTAAGTGATTTCTAGGAACTATCTAGTAGCCTTGTACGGAAGTTGCACACATTTGAAATCTGATGTGGTCATCACAAAGAACCTGAGAGGATGGCAAGATGAGATGATGGTCAGATGTAGTTTAATCATACACATTCCAGACACCCCCTGCCCCACAACTACTTCTCTCTCTTTCTCTCTCTCACACAAACAACTTATCCTATTTAGATTTTTTTTTTCTTTATCCAAACCTGGAAAAGTTACTATGAAACAAAAAACAGTAGCATTTTATGCCTTTATACAAAAGATAAGGCCAGAGGAAACGAAACGGTAAGGACACATCTAGCCTGTTATTCAGATCTTTACTGACAGTTTAGGGGAAAGGAAACACACAAGTCAGACTGTGTGTAATAACGGATTCCAGGATGACAGCTAGAGAATCTTTCTGTATGTAAGAAAATGAATAGTAAAGACATAATGGCTTCACCGGATGTTCTACAAGAGAAACATCCCTTATAGTGTGACCCCTGAGTTTAACCAGTAAAAGCTTAAAAGCAAGAAATCAATTTGTGGCTAAATGAAAGGTCTCAGTAAGGAATTTTTCAGAAAGGGCTTTTTCTTCTTCTTTTTTAAATTTTTATTTATTGCCTTGTGTTGCCCTTGTTGTTTTACTGTTGTAGTTATTGTTGTTATTGATGTTGTTGTTGTTGGATAGGACAGAGAGAAATGGAGAGAGGAGGGGAAGACAGAGATGGGGAGAGAAAGACAGACACCTGCAGACCAGCTTCACCGCCTGTGAAGTGACCTTCCTGCAGGTGGGGAGCTGGGGGCTCGAACCGGGAGCCTTACGCTGGTCCTTGCTTCATGCCACATGCGCTTAACCTGCTGCGCCCAGACTTCCCCAGAAAGGGCTTTTTCGTTGATTCCCCTTTCTTCAGATTACAGGGCGGTAGCATCAAGGTTATACAAAGACTTTCATGCCTGAGGCATCAAAGAGCTCAGATTCAACCTCCCAGCAGCACCATCAACCAGAATTGAGCAGTTTTCTTGGAGGGAAAATAAATAAATAAATAAATGAATAAATAAATAAAGGGAGGGAGGGAGGGAAGGTAGGAAGAAAGAAAGGGAGGGAGGAAATGACTTAATTAACCAGGGAGGCTTGGAGGACAGAACACATGGGCTTAATCTCTGGAACCACATATAATGGGAGTAGTGTTTGGTCTCCTTTATAACAATAAAGACATCTTTAAAAAGAAAGAAAAAAATATACAAAGGGGGGCCAGGAGGTGATGCACACAGTAGGAGGCCCAAGGACCCATGCAAGAATCCAGGGTTCCCCACCTGCAGGGGAGTATTTCACAAACGGTGAAGTAGATCTGCAGGTGTCTATTTCTCTCCCTCTCTATCTCCCCTCTCCTCTCTATTTCTCTCTGTCCAATGTAACAAAATGGAAAAAAAAAAAAAAAGAGAGAGAGGAGTGTCATTTGATTTCAGCTTCCCAGAGGGAAAGACAGCCAGTCTCAGGTCTGCGTTTGGCCTTGGTAGGACCCTCCTAGCATTCACATGTGAGGCCGACTGTGTGTCTGAAAACCCCAGTGGTGAGTGGACAGGCTGATTCGGACATTTTTTCTTTTCATACCTAGTGGTCCCGTACTTACTAAAATAGTTCAGAAAAAGTTCATACCAAAGCCAGAGGGAGGAGGAGCTAAGCTGGAAATCCTGACAACATCAGTTACTGGGGGTGCTTACAGTGCTGGAATGTAAACGCTAGGAGCAAAGTGTGGTTTGGCTGGGCCATTTCCTTCCGAGCTTTGTGAGGAAGTTTGGAATAGCCTACATGTTTTCACGGAGGCTGTTTCTCTTCTGTGCATGAAGACACAAGTGTGTGTATATGTGTGTGTGTGTGTGCGTGCGTGCGTGTGTTTGTGTGTCTTTCTTTACAAATGAAATTAGTTAGTTTCTTCTTACCTTTAGAGCTTCCATGCCAGCCTGGATGACAGGAGCAAAGACGGTCTCATTTTCATTGGAGTTTGCAAACATTTCTGGAATCTGGTCCAATAAGCTATAAAAGTAATGAACAAAAGACTAAATATTCAGCATATTTGTAACAAACCACTAAAATCTCAAGTCTAAACATATATGATAGTATTCGTATTTAAAAAAAAAATTATCTTTATTTATTGGATAGAAACAGCCAGAAATTGAGAGGGAAGGGGGTGACAGAGAGGGAAAGAGACAGACACCTGCAGCCCTGCCTCACCACTCATGAAACTTCCCCCTGCAGGTGGGAACCGGGGGCTCGAACCTGGGTCCTTGTGCACTGTGACATGTGCACTCAACCTGGTGCACCGGTAGTATCAGTCTTAACACCAAACTATGGGTAAATTTACCTATTTACCTATGGGTAAATTTCACAGGAGATGATATCCTGGCCTATGTCAGCACAGACATTTATGATTTGGTTAGGGAACTGACAAAATCATGTTCTTTGTATGTATCTTCTCTGCACACTGCATTCCTGGTCTCTTAGGTTATTAATCCTTGGACCAGTGAGCTAAATCTTTAGCTATCATCGTCATCACTCATTCACACTCAGGAAATACTGATTTTACCTTTGTAACAAATAGAAAGGACTGATAGGGTTGAGTGTGAGCGTTCAAAGAAATTTCTAGGGTAGCACAGCAGTTTAAGTGCACGTGGCGCAAAGTGCAAGGACCTGTGTAAGATTCCCAGTTCGAGCCCCTGGCTCCCCACCTGCACAGGGGTTGCTTCACATGAGGTGAAGCAGGTCTGCAGGTGTCTATCTTCCCCACCCCCTTCAGTTTTTCTTTGTCCTATCCAATAAAATGGGGGAAAAAAAGGCCGCCAAGAACAGTGGATTCGTAGTGCTGACACTGAGCCCCATCGATAACCCTGGAGACAAACACAAAGAAAAAATAAAGCCCTTGATAGAGGTCTGGGCAGTGGCCCACCCACTGAGTTGAGTGCCCACATTACTGAGCATGAAGATCTATGTTCAATCCTCTGGTCCCCACCTACAGGCGGGAGACTTCACAAGCAGTGGGACAGTTCTGCAAGTGTCTCTCTCTTCCCTCTCTTTTCTCCCTCCCTTTCTATTTCTCTGTCTCTATCAAAACAAAACAAAACAAAACAAAAAACGGGGGCAGAAAAAGGCTTCTGGAAGCAGCAGATTAACTGAACAGTTATGGAACCCCAAAGGCAACCCTGGTGGCAACAAACAAACAAACAAACAAACAAATTCCTTGCTAATGACAAAACAAGGTGATGTGATAGCATCACGGCACAATGTAGTTAGAAACGGACACCTAAGTTTAAGCTAAGTTCTACAGCCTCCCAGTTGGTGTTTACTTGTGAATCACAGCTTGAGATTCTTGGTAGTTGACGAGGAAACCATCCAACAAAGGAACAAAGATCTCTGCAACATCAGTCACCACCATCATCTGAGGCTGGGCCAGATTGCTCTTTACATTAAAGAAGTGCAGAACTTTGTTGTAGGTGATGAAACCCACTCGAATGGCAGAGGTCTCTTCTTGTTCTTCCCTATGAAAAGAGAAAAAGTGTTCAAGGTCCTTTCAGATATTTACAAAGAGAGGGAGGTTTCCATTAATAGCTAGTAAGCATACATTTCATAATTCCTTCCTTCCTCCCTCCCTCCCTCCCTTCCTTCCTTTCTTCTTTATTGGGGGATTAATGGTTTACAGTCGACAGTGAATGGCCTTCATTTCTATTACAAGGTGTAAAGAACATTGAGTTTTGGTGGTATGGGGACGAAGGTTACAACTTATAAATAAAAAAAAACTCTCAAAATATTCTAGGTAAAAAAGAATCTAATAGATATTATGGGAATATTTATTCATATTCATATTTTAATATACTCACTCTCAATCTATAGCAGTTACAAGCTTATTTCTTTCCATAAACAAGCCAGACTCATTACATTCTTTGTAAACAAGTCTTTCTTAGAAGCCACCAGAAGGTCCAAATTAAAAAATGAAATATCCCAAGCAAGAGAAAGGCATTTTGAGATTACTAATGGGACAACTATTTTCATTTTCTTTCTTCTTTCTTTCTTTCCTTCTTTCTTTCTTTCTTTCTTTCTTTCTTTCTTTCCTTTCCTTTTTTTTTTTTTTTTTTATCAAGAACGGACTTGTTCCTCTTGGAACAAGTGAGTCTTATACATTCTAAAGAATCTTGGTAGAAAACGACTAAGATTTTGAAAACTATGCAGCATATAAACACATAAAACATCACACACACATGTATAAACTAGCAACTTTATTTTGGAATTATTTGTTATTGGGGGAACATTTATAAGATAGTTAGCTCAAAGGTACAGTTTCACATCTACCCACCGACCATTTGCAAAAGCCATGGCAAAAAGAATAAAGAAGAACAATAACTAAAAGCAAACTTTCCTTTAGGAATCCCCTAACAAGACAATAATGCTCCAAAGAGGAGTATTAAAAGCACAACAGTCTCATTCTAGTCAATACTACTTCACAATTTAGTGTTTCAGATTAAAGATCTTATTTATTAATGAGAAAGGCAGAGGAAAGAGAAAGAGGGTGGTAGCACAGCGGGTTAAGCGCAGGTGGCGCAAAGCGCAAGGACCGGGCAAGGATTCTGGTTCAAACCCCGGCTCCCCACCTGCAGGGGAGTCGCTTCACAGGCGGTGAAGCAGGTCTGCAGGTGTCTATCTTTCTCTCCCCCTCTCTGTCTTCCCCTCCTCTCTCCATTTCTCTCTGTCCTATCCAACAACGATGACATCACTAACAACAACAATAACCAGAACAATGAAAAACAACAAAGGCAACAAAAGGGAAAATAAATAAATATTTAAAAAAAAAAAGAAGAAAGAGAAAGAACCAGATATCACTGTCGTACATGTGCTGCCGGGGATTGAACTCAGGGCCTCATGCTTGACAGCCCAGTACCCCATTTGCTGCGCCATCTCCCGGACCACAGTGGTTTAGATTTTCATTCGGTATCTGCTGAAGTTTCTCTCCTTTCCTCTTTTACTACGGTTTCTCTGTTATTTTATTAATTTTCACTGGTGGACAAAAGATAATGATCATTGGTGACTTGAGAGCTGCAAAAGACATCTGCTCTTTGACCATTTTGTTTTATTTAACTAGCCACATACTTAGGAGACAGCTTCTTCTTTTATTTTTTCTTTTATTTTTTTAATATGTATTTATTCCCTTTTGTTGCCCTTGTTGTTTTATTGTTGTGGTCGTTGTTGGATAGGACAGAGAGAAATGGAGAGAGGAGGGGAAGACAGAGAGGGGGAGAGAAAGATAGACACCTGCAGACCTGCTTCACCGCCTGTGAAGCGACTCCCCTGCAGGTGGGGAGCCGGGGGCTGGAACCAGGACCCTTACGCCAGTCCTTAAGCTTTGTGCCATGTGTGCTTAACCCACTGCACTCCCATCCGACTCCTTTTTTTTTATTTTCAAAAAGTAACTAGTTTTCCCAGTTTCTAAGTTTTGCACATGTTGTAAAGAAATACTTAATTAGCAATGGACGAGTTGCTCTTTCAGGTTTGACTGTTTCTAAGTGATGGAAAAAGAATATCCTGGGAGTCATAGGGATCACTTAAAATCTAAATTCACAATTTATTTTAAATATTTTTTTAAAAAATTATCTTTATTTATTGAATAGAGACAGGCAGAAATTGACAGGGAAGTGGTAATAGGGAGGGACAGAGACAGAAAGACACGTGCAGCCCTGCTCCACCACTTGCAAGGCTTCCCCCTGCAGGTGGGGTCTGGGGGCTCACACCCTGGTCCTTGTGCATTATAACATGTGTGCTTAACCAGGTGTGCCACCACCCGGCCCCTTAACATTTTATTTTAAAAAGCATCTAATCAGAACATCTCACACTACTGTAAAATATTAGTTCATATCCTCATGGAAATACAATTTTTAAATTTGTGTAAGAAACAAACAAATCAACAACACCTTTTTCTTTTTAAAAATATTTACTTATTTATTCCCTTTTTTCTTGCCCTTTTTTATTGTTGTAGTTATTATTGATGTCGTTGTTGTTGGATTGGACAGAGAGAAATGGAGAGAGGAGGGGAAGACAGAGAGGGGGAGAGAAAGACAGACACCTGCAGACCTGCTTTATCGCTTGTTAAACGACTCCCCTTGCAGGTGGGGAGCTGGGGGCTCGAACCGGGATCCTTACACTGGTCCTTGCGCTTTACCCCTGTGCTACCATCCAACTCCCCACCTTATTCTTATTCAACAGTGTAATTGCCTTGCTAAATCCATATCCTGAGGAAAACCAATTCTTAACTTCTCCTTCGTGTGAAATCTACACAAATTTTGGAAAGTCTCACAAGGGAGTTTATACCAAAGAGCGTGTTCTTGTTCTGCTTTTAAGTGATCATGTCCATCAACTATTACCCCTACAATGGATGGGATGTGACAGAAGGATACTGAAGATGGTAGCAACTGGATGAACCAGACTATTAAAAAAAAAAAACAAAACCCAGTATTTGTTTAACAAGAATGGTGCTAGCTACATCAAAAACCAATCAAGCAGGGAAAAAAAAAAAAACAAACCTCAAACCAACAACAACAACCAAGCTCTAAATCTGAACAAGGTGAAATACCTCACAACTTTTTCTCTCCTGTTCCAGAGACTATGTTCAGACATGTAAAATGAAAAAGCTACATCGCTCCAAAGAATGGAAACTTTCTTTGGTGAAAGATTAGCTGAGAGAGGAACGGACCTTAGACGTGAATCAAGATTTATGTCACTCAAGATTTATGTCACGCTTTAAAAAGGCTATTTGCCATATTATCTGTTTGAGTCCCAAGAAGTAAATCAAATCATGGCAATGTTACAACAAAAATACAAATCATGAACACATATCACTTAAAAAGAAATTTCATGGGAATAATAATAATAATAAAAAAACCCACACAACCAGAATGTTACAAAAATATACAACGGACAGAGAAAACATGCTTTGACTTGAATAAAAACCTTTTGAGAGCTAACTGCAGAGTAGTGGGGAGGGACTAAGCAGCCGCACCCGTTTATTCTGTTCTCTTCAGCCCAAGTTCCACGTTTGTTCTAATGGCCGATAAAAGGAAGGACACCTAAAGAAGTGTGTGATTTCATGCCTTGTGCCAACAGGCTGTAAGTGTCACAGCCCCATTGGGAAAGAAGTAACTATGGAAATAGGCTACTTCATCTTCACCAGTTTGAGATGAGAGAGAGCACTTCCAGAAATTAAAGTCCCTTCCCTCTTTCCCCTCCCTTTTCCTTCTCTTCTCTTCTCTTCTCTTCTCTTCTCTTCTCTTCTCTTCTCTTCTCTTCTCTTCTCTTCTCTTCTCTTTTCTCTTCTCTCCTCTCCCCTCCCCTTCTCCTCCTCCTCTTCCTCCTCCTCCTCCTTTCTTTTCCTTTCCTTTCCTTTCCTTTCCTTTCCTTTCCTTTCCTTTCCTTTCCTTTCCTTTCCTTTCCTTTCCTTTCCTTTCCTTTCCTTTCCTTCCCTTTCCCTTTCCCTTTCCCTTTCCCTTTCCCTTTCCCTTTCCCTTCCCCCTCCCCTTTCTTTCCTGTCCCTCACAAGGCAAAGCAAGTGAGCTATTCTGCTGGTCCAGAGTTGTTTTCCAATTTAAAAGTCCAATGAAAGTTGTATAATAAAACACCTCACCTTCAACAGCAAACTCCTACTTCTCAAGTGTCCCCCAGAAAGAGGTGACAGGCACTACAGAGGGGAACAGGCACGCAGGCACGAGGCTTTGCTGAGGTCCTCTCTTCCACATGCCCCTGCTCATCTTTCATGCTAGACTTTAGTTTGAAATCACCTCGATGTTTTTTAAACATCCTCATGGCTTTTCCAAACCATACTCGGGAATATTATGACTTTAGCTTTGGGGATGCAAACAAAATGACTCCTGGGAGGTCTGGGGTTCACTCATCTGTGTCTCCCATGAACCAACACACCACATGGGGACCAGACACAGGAGCAGGCACCCCAGCCCTCCGGGCTACAGACAGACACGCCAGCCCCTCAAAGTCTTTCCTTCCCAGGAACTGGCCTGCTTATGTTTGGGAGATGGGGAGAGGAAAGATGTTGAGAACCTTAGTGCACACACTAAGGTTTCAGGCCATCTTTCTTAACCTTGTATTTTTTTTTTCTTTCTTTTTTCCTTTTTTATTTATAAAAAGGAAACATTGACCATAGCACAGTCACGGGCCCTTTGGAATATAGCCTCGTATTTTTTTTCTTTAATATTTATTTATTTTCTCTTTTGTTGCCCTTGTTTTTTTGTTGTTGTAGTAGTTATTATTGTTGTTGTTACTGATGTCGTGGTTGTTGGACAGAACAGAGAGAAATGGAGAGAGGAGGGGAAGACAGAGAGGAGGAGAGAAAGAGAGACACCCGCAGACCTGTTTCACCGCCTGTGAAGTGACTCCCTTGCAGGTGGGGAGCCGGGGGCTTGAACCAGGATCCTTATGCCGGTCCTTGCACTTTGCGCCATGTGCACTTAACCCACTTCTTATCTTCTTAAGCATAAAGAAAGGCATTCTCTCTGCTCTTGTGCCTCTTTACATGATGCCAATTCCTATCCGGAGCACCTAGTTTGTACACTGTAACAAGAGCCACATGTGCTCAAATGTCTTACCAATTTTCTACACGGGGTCCCTGAAAAGGCGGTGACAGTGATGGCCCTGTGCCGGGCTAGCTTCGCAGGTGGGAGGAGGAGGAGGAGGAGGACGACCAGGGACTCATGGCTGAGCTGGGAAGCAGTATCTCTTTATTCATGTGGAACGCAGTGCAATCTAAACCATCTCTAATCACAATCCTGTCCTTATATATACTCGCCAAGTAAGGTGGAAACAGGATGTGACATAGAGAGGGTGGAGCGAAAAAAGACTGGAGGAAATCAGGGTGTACTAGGAGAAGGGGCGGAGCAAAAAGACATCATGAACCAATGGGGATTAAACCAATGCCCTGCAGGCAGGGCGGTGCTTAGTTAACAGCGGTTATGTAAATAGAATACAGTGTTAAACTGGGGGGATTAAACCAATGAAACAGAAAGGGTTTTAGAAGCAGAATTAGAAGCATACCAACAGCCCTGGTGTAGTTGTGTCACGGGACACAAAGGCTGGGAAGGGGTCTAGACAGTGTATCGTGTGGGCAGGGAGAAATCTGGCTCTAAGTCGACGATGGTCTCTGCTACAAGCCAACGGTTTCACTCTCTGGCTTCCCTTAGAAAGCTCCTATCATACCCTGTAGTGACCAGTCTGTACTACAAAAGCAGTGCTCTCATCGACTGAGTGAATACAGAGCTTGCAAAGTTCTTTCTCACCACACAGTTGGACTTATCCTCATCACTTCGAGTGCTTTTTGACTGTTGTTGACTAGAGCATGATTATTCTTTTTTTTTTTTTTTTAAATCAGTTTGTTCCTTCTGTTTGGTATGGAAGATCACTCTGACTTTTTTAGGATTCCAAAGAATGGTGCAATTAAATTTATAATTACCCCATGTACTCCTCCTTAGCAAAAGATATCAGTGGGTCATTCAGTGCTTGTTTTCTGGCCAGTAAATTTGCTCAGCAGTACTGTGTAAGCTGGAGGAAGAATGGCAGTTTGGCGAACTGCACCGAAGTAAAGAACTCTGGGGAGTGTTTAAGTCCTGGAACATGATGACGGATGAGGGGATGAGGATCTAGGTGGTGGTGGTGGTGGTGGTGTTAGAGTGTTATGTGGGAACCTGAGAAATGTTCCACATGTACCAAATACTGTATTTTACTGTCAACTGTAAACCATTAATCTCCCCCAATAAAGGGGGAAAAAAAAAAGAATGGCAGTTCTCTTACTTGGGAAGTCTTTCCAGCATGGTCTTCAGCTCCTCACAGATGAGCTTCACAAGTCCGCTCTTTATGTTACTGTATGAGACATCGATCATGAAGATAAAGGCTGGTGGGTTGGGAGGCTTGTTTTTCTACCAGAAGGCAAACAAATCACACAGATATGAGTCATACATATATTTCATAATCAAAGTCAAGTGCTTACAAATTCTCGAGCGTCTAAACATCTCTGAGATGCTTCATTTAACACTAAAGATGTAACCTCTGTGGAATGGAATCAATTTCTAGAACACAGTCAGTGAGGCTATAACAACAACAAAAAAATACAAAAGTTCTTTATTTTCCATGGCATGATCTGGGTTGGACTGTTGAATTAAGTAGCATTCTAACAGCTGGCAAAGAAAGTTCACTTTTCTTTTTTATTATCTTTATTTATTGGATAGACACAGCTAGAAATTGAGAGGGAAGGTGGGTGATAGAGAAGGAGAGAGACACCTGCAGCCCTGCTTCACTTCTTGTGAAGTTTTCCCCCTGCAGGTGGGTGCCAGTAGTTCAAACCCAGGTCCTTGCACACTGTAACATGTGTGTTCAACCAGGTGCACCACCATGAAGGTCCACTTTTATTTATTTATTTTTTTGGTTGAGCCTCAGCTCCCACAATCGCCCAGGGGTGAGTGGTCACCCTTGTTTATAACACTCTACCTTATGAGGACAAACGTGTCCAAAAACCCTGACAAATTGTGCCCCAAAGAATATGCATTTATTTAGAGCTAACATTTGTTTTTGAAAGGATGACTTAGATCATTAACTCGATATTGCTAGTTCCTTATCTCTTCTTTTATAAGCTTCCAACTTTAAAGATGAAATTATATACTAAAATATAATTGAATTATTTAAAAAAAAATCTGTACCATATTGTTATACAGTTAGCTACAGTTCACAGAGTTAAGAATGAGATAGTGAGCCCTCTCTTTATCTGTTTAAAACTATCACCACAACACAAAGAAGCTGCTATGCAATCAATCCTTTTACTGGCTGGTGTTCAAACATCTCTTTGGAAACATTCCTTCATTTGAGTCTTACAAAATCTTAAGAAAAGAGCTGGAGGCAAAGAACTTTATTGATTCTCCCTAGGGAATAAAGGGTTAAGACTAATTTTTAATTGTACGATGAGAAAATGTTCTGAAAATAGTTATTTTAATTACGGTGATTATAAAATTAGAAGACAATGTCTCCAAATAGCTGACAGATTCACTCTTTATCTACCACAAAGCTATATTACAATAATCTACTAAAAAAAAAAAAGAGTTCTTCACATGCTGTAGGGAAAAGATGTAAAAAAAAAATCATCAACCTTCATTGCTCTGTCATATGCGACATCAGATCAACCAAAAAGAAATGAATGATTCTCCTGCTTTAGGATGTGAGGGCGATCTGGCTGTGACATCTGTCACCCCACTGATAACCAGGGTTGAGTCAGCTGAGTTGGGTGGCTAGGTGGGTGTCCCTTTCCTGTGCGCTCAGTCAACGAGCCATGACCTTCCACAAACAGAGGTGCAGAGGTCTTTGGTCAAGCCATTCACCTGCTAGAACCTCCAAGCAAGCAGGATCTACTGCTGTGTTTAGTAACTGTGCCTATAAAGATATCCCAGACAGTGCCCAGGCAAGTGTCTTGAACATGTTAAGTTATCCCATACATGTCATCATAAATGAAAATTAGGTGAGACACTGTCACCATAACACAAAGAAGCTGCTGTGCAAGCAATCCTTTTACTTAGAAAAGGATTTTTTATTTAGATAAAAAAAAAAAGGTATACTGTATATAGGATAACACATTCCGCAGGTTCATAAGGGAAAACCTTTAGTGATAAAGCTAAGTTCAACCCTCAGGTGAACACCCACAGTGATTTCACAGAGACCTGTCTACACAGAGAGCAGGGGATCTGTGGTCGGACAGAAAAGGTTTCAGTCTGGTGCCTCATCTTCTTTCTTTTTTTATTTTGATTGATTGATTGATTTTGGATAGAGACAGAGGGAGATTAAGAGGGAAGAGGGAGGGAGTGTGTGAAAAAGAGACACCTGCAGCCCTGCTTCACCACTCGTGAAGCTTTCCCTCTGCAGGTGGGGACTGGAGGCTTGAACCCGAGTCCTTGTGCGCTGTGATGTGTGCATTCAACTAGGTGCACTGCCAGCCAGCCAGCCCCCTGGTTCCTCATTTTCTATGTATGACTTGAGGTTGGCACCCAAGCTTTGGAAGCCTCAGTTTCCCCATACTGAGTGATAGGAACTTCCCACGTGGGTACATTATGAAAAGTGAATGATGCCAACCGGACTTCCCTGGACAGACGACCCCACCAATGTGTCTTGGAGCTCCACCTCCCCAGACCCCTGGCTCCACTAGGCAAAGAGAGAGACAGGCTGGGAGTATGGATCCACCTGTCAACACTCATGTTTAGCGGGGAATCGATTCCAGATGCCAGACCTTCCACCTTCTGCACCCCATAATGACCCTGGGTCCATACTCCCAGAGGGATAAAGAATAGGAAAGCTATCAGGGGAGAGGATGAGATACGGAGCTCTGGTGGTGGGAATTGTGTGGAGTTGTTACCTCTCTTGTCCTATGGTTTTGTCAGTGTTTCCTTTTTATAAGTAAAAAAAAAAGTGAATGAGCTCATGCCACTAATATCACACAAAATAAACGCTTGAATACAAATTTCAGTATTTAAAACTGGTGCTACAATAAAACTAAGATGAATAGAAAAATGTGATTTTTGCAAGTCTCTTTTAAGCTTGTATGGTACTAAGAATACCACACAGATAAGTTCTTTTTCATCACCCCCCTCTTTATTTTATTTTTTTTTTTTCCTTTTTTTTTTTTTTTTCCTCCAGGGTTATTGCTGGGCTCGGTGCCTGCACCATGAATCCACCGCTCCTGGAGGCCATTTTTTTCTTCCCCCTTTTGTTGCCCTTGTTGTTGTAGCCTCGTTGTGGTTATCATCATTGCCATTGTTGATGTTGTTCGTTGTTAGATAATCCAGAGAGAAATGGAGAGAGGAGGGGAAGACAGAGAGGGGGAGAGAAAGATAGACACCTGCAGACCTGCTCCACCGCCTGTGAAGCGACTCCCCTGCAGGTGGGGAGCCGGGGGCTCGAACTGGGATCCTCATGCTGGTCCTTGCGCTCTGCGCCACATGCGCCTAACCCACTGCGCCACTGCCCGACCCCCAACTTCCCCCTCTTGATGGCAGTTCATTATGCTTCACTGACATTTTTAATAATAATTAAAAGTATGGATATTTTAATCATAATTCGATTATGTATCTAGCTTGGAATAAAAACAGGAAGATTAAGCCTACAAAAACCTACAAAAAAAAGAATTCTTACTTGGTTCTTTGCCCGCTGGCTAGATTTCCCACCAATTAGACATCTGGAACAGTTCCAGACAGCAAGAGTTTGAAGAGACTAAAACTTTTGTTCCCAGAAATAGATTTGACGGCCTGCCTAAGTTTCTACTCAATAAAAAGCATAAAATCAAGATAATGTAGTTATTCTGGTAGGGAAGTGGAAACTCAGGGCATGGCTAGATTTATAGTACAGTTGCAAAGATCAGTTAATAGATTTTCCATCACAAGTTATGATGACTTTATTACATTTCATTAGAACCTCTAGTGTTTATGTTATGCCTAATCGTTCCCTTTAAGCAAGGAACTAATAAAGCACTGCCCAGGAGGCATAAGTATCATAGAATATTTTGCGTGCCCTGAAATAGTACATATGGAGCCACAAACGTGCTCTTAAATGTTTTGAGAATGTGCTCAAATATTACAGTTCCAAAGCCACACGGCACTGAGTTTTCTGTCATAACTAGTTCTATCACTAGTGGAAAAATATGTAAAAGACTGTAATCGATGCAAAAGTTGTGTTAACTGAAAAAAAGTGAAAATCTATTCAAGTCAAAAACAAACAAACAAACCCCTTCTAATTGCACTGGGAAGACAGCATAATGCTTCTGCAAAAGGCTCTCCTGCCTGAGGCTCTGAGGTTCTAGGTTCAACCCGCCAGCATCACCATAAACCAGAGCTGGGCAGTGATCTGGTTGGTTATTCCACCCCCCCTCCCTTCTCTCTCTCTCTCTTTGTGCCACCTGCGCTTAACCCACTGCGCTACCGCCCGACTCCCGTCTTCTCTCTTTCTCTCCCCTCTCCACTAATATAAAATGCTAAAAACTTTAAAAAACCCTTTCTGACTTGAAAATATATTCTTTATAAATTTATATTCAGCAGATGAACGAGTCCATCAGCAAACATGCATTGTATAAATTCATGGGCCAGAGGCTACTCACTGAGAACTAAGCACTAGTAGATGTTCATTTTTGGACAGAAAAATGAGTCAGAATGACTACTAGATACCAATCAAGACTCCAGCTCCAAGTTGAAATATGACCTGATGCCCAAGAAGATTATTTCCAAACCACTGAAAAATTTCAAAAGCCCTAAGAGGTAAGGATAGTGATGGCCTCTGACTCAATGGTTTTGGAAAGGGGAACCAGTCAGGAGTGGGAATAGCAACACACCTGAAAATTCATTTATTAGTTTACTCACTCATTGACTCCACACACATTAATCAGACACCGTGGTAGATGCCACAGAGGTAATTAGTACAAAAGCCTTACTTCTAAGGATATCAGATTCTGTGAATAGAGCATCAGGTAAACTGACTGAAAATCTTTTTTTAAAATTACTTTTATTTGTTGGATAGAGACAGAGAGATATTGAGATGAGAGGAGGAGATAGAGAGACAGAGAAACACCTGCAGCCCTGCTTCACCATTCATGAAGCTTCCCCCTGCCTTGCAGGTGGGGACCAGGGGCTTGAACGAGGGTCCTTGCATGCTATAACATGTACACTCAACCATGTGAACCACCACCCAGCCTCCAAGGTGACTGAAATTCTAAGGGGATAAATGCTAAAACAGATAGATGGACCAAATTCTATGGAAACAAAACAACTCCCACCAAGAAGATTAAATAATTATCATGAGAGTTATGCATGCTCACACACACACACACACACACACACACACACACACACACACACACACACACACACACATATTAAACAAAACAGAATTTCAGCTAGCTATTAGAGAATTAGAAGTTGTTTTCCAGGGCTAGTAGAGATTAATTGGAGGACGCTGGAAGGATATTCCCTGTGCTTTGCACCACATGCGCTTAACCCACTGCGCCACGGCCCGACACCCCCCCCCCCCCACTGAGAGGTTGAGCAAGGAGGGACACGGAAACCCCGAAGGATTGACACGTCGTATCAGGCTCCCTGCCTCACAAAGCACCCTGCATTTTTCTGCCTCCAGAAGTCTGGCATTCCTTAAAACATTAAGCCAGCTCCCACTGCTCCACCCTGCATTCTTTGATACTATGGCCCGTCCTTTTATTATCTACATATCAATCTTCTGCCTTGTCTAACAAATGACTTAAGGCCTCCACCCTATTCCCCCACCCATTCTACTCATTTAATATATTCTTTTTCTACCCTCAAGCCTGGAGCGTATTACTAATCCTACCAGTTAAACCCCTAGCAACAGTTGCTAAGGAAGCCCCTACCTTTCCCAGCCCCCTTTCACCTTTCTCTACCCCTTTCCTAACCATGTATGGTATTGTCAAGTCACTTCCATTTCCGACTTGTCTCTGCCCTTTTCTGGCTGGAGAGGTGGGCAGGCAAAGTAGGAGGCTGATGCTGGCCATTGCGGTTTTGCGCTACGGTGCTTAACCAGGTGTGCTACCGCCCGACTCTGGGGTGTTTGGATGAATAAAGATTTGAATTGCCTTGCTGCCACGAGCTTGGTTCCTGGGTCATCTCTCTTGCGTGCGTCGCTAGCCCGACAGAGAGAGAGAGAGAGAAAGGGAGCAACATTAGAGCACCAAAGCCTCCCCAGTACCATAGTACCCACATGTGTCATAATGAGGGTTCGAACCTGGGCTGCGTACATGCCAAAGCAGGCACTCCCAGGTGAACTAGCTCATCAGGTCCTTCTCTTGATTTGTAAATTAAAGGAGCAGGGAAGCCTTATGCTTACACTTTGAGGAAATCAGAGTTTAGTATCCCAGACTACTAAGAGGGCTTAAGGAAGACAAAGAGACTTAACCCAGTGGGGTTATAAATTAAGTACAGAAGGGAGATACACACACATGACAGCTGTCCTCTGAAGGCTGAGCTTCACCTTGGAGGGAAGTTTTTCTGAGGTCACTGACAAAACAAGTCCAGTAGAGGTCCTGTGTGGAGCTATTGCATTAAGAACCAGCCCACCCCACGCCCCCATCTAGCTATCTAGCTCAGACAGAAACCTATTGTTTTCTATAGGCTGGCACTACATTTTAGTTTGAAAAGTATGACCACCAGAAAAGATGGTCTCACAACTTAATCATGCCAACAGTGCAGAAGGCTTGAAGTGTGACTTAGGCACTTCTACCTCCCCACAGCACCGCCAACATGTTTTGTGAGTTAAGAGTCGCTGCTTTTAAATATATCTGAAAGTTATTCATTTGAATTTGACATCAACGTGGACACATCCTAATCCCTGGGAACACGTACTCTGCAGTAATCCAAAGTAGCGGCGTATTCATAAGATCCGAGAGAGAGCTCCGGCTTCTCATAGTGGTCCAGTCTTCTTCCAATGTGGTCCAGATGTTGGAAATAGAATGGTGGGACTAAAAAAAGAAAAACAGGAACACATATCTCATGTTTCCATAACACAGACGATTTATTAAATCCTCAAAATTTATTATGGGGAGGAAAGGAGTTAGTCAAGAGAAAAAATATTTGACAGCTGAAATGTCGCATGTTCTAAAGACATACTACTTAAAAAGCATGTCTTTAAAAGTACAAGAATTTTCTAAAAAGTTCTCTTGACCCTTCTGTAAGTTACTGATGACAAAGAACCACCAAGGAGAAATGGGATACAAGAACGGATGTTGTTAAATTGTCACAAAATGATAGGGAATTGTCCCTATATAGTTGCCTCTTTTAAAAGGAATTCTGACTTTTCTAACAATTTAAAATTGAAATACACTCAACGCTCAACACTGATTATTTGTACTGCACAACAACTACAATATTTATTCTCCTCTCGCTGAGAGATATCTTCAGCCTTGGGGAGTTTGTGTGGTAATCTGTTAATGTTTGGGTTTCAAAGTGGAGAGGATTACTGTATTAGGGAAAGGCTACACCGCAAAGATCTCAGCAGAGGATCTCTTAATTTGATTCAAATGTCTAAGAAGGTTAGTTCTGGCAAAGGCCTGGAAGTCATCCAAGAGCATAGAAACAATTATGAGTCACATACCGAACACTTGAACAAATATGGCCTGGCATCTCTGTGAAAACCAACTTCTGTTGCCTTGAGATTAACTGAGTTTGCTATTAAACGGTTGCTAACGGAGCATGGAGGATAGCCGGCAACACTCTGCTTTTAAACATCTCATAAAGAAAAACCCTTGTTTGTGGAATAACACAGAATTGATGCCTTTTTTCTTAGAACCTATAAGTCAGGGTTCTTCATCTCTAGCTGTGAACTAACAATATGGATTAGAACAGGACTGCGTTCTTAGGGTGAACTTCAAAAGAATCAGTGAGGCTTGATTTCTCTCTTTAAAATTTTTAAAAAATATTTATTTACTTATTCCCTTTTGTTGTCCTTGTTTTATTGTTGTAGTTATTATTGGTGTCGTTGTTGTTGGATAGGACAGAGAGAAATGGAGAGGGGAGGGGAAGTCAGAGATGAGGAGAGAAAGATAGACACCTGCAGACTCCCCTGCAGGTGGGGAGTCGGGGGCTCAAACTGGAATCCTTACGCTGGTCCTTGTGCTTTGTGCCACCTGCGCTTAACCCGCTGCGCTACCGCCTGACTCCTTATTTTTCTCTTTTCTTGCCATATCATGGCCATTTCGTTCTCTTATTTTATTTATTATTATTGTTATTTTTTAACCAGAGTACTGCTCAGGTCTGACTTATGGTGATGTGAGGGACTGAATTTGGGACCTGGGAGACTCAGGCATGAGAGTCTATTTGAATAACCGTTACGCTATCTCCCCACCCATGGCCATTTCTGTTAAAACTAGTTTTACAATATTCTTCTGTACATATGGATCTCCGAGTTTGAAAAAAAAAACTATGAAAATATTATTGCACCAAAGTAAAAGACTCTGAGGGTGTGGGGGAGGGCTCAGATATTGGAACAGGATGGCAGAGGAGGACCAAGTGGGGGTTGTATTGTTATGTGGAAATGTTTTGTATGTACAAACTATTGTACTTTACTGTCAACCGTAAACCATTAATCCTCCAATAAAGAAATTTTAAAAAGAGAGAAAAAATTATGAAAGTATTATGGAAGTGGGAGACTGATAGCCTTAGGTGAGGTAAGTAAACTCTTGAAGGTGTTAAACTGCTATTTTGGTGCTTCTAGATAAGATGGACAATGTTGTATTTACTGTCTTGGGATTTATGATGCTTTAATTTCTTTTTAAAAATATTTATTTATTCCCTTTTGTTGCCCTTGTTGTTTTATTGTTATAGTTATTATTGTTGTTATTGATGTCGTTGTTGCATAGGACAGAGAGAAATGGAAAGAGGAGGGGAAGACAGAGAGGGGGAGAGAAAGATAAGACACCTGCAGACCTGCTTCACCACTTGTGAAGTGACTCCCTTGCAGGTGGGGAGCTGGGGGTTTGAACCGGGATCCTTATACCAGTCCTTGCGCTTTGCACCACCTGTACTTAACCCGCTGCGCTACCACAGGACTCTCCTTTTCTTTTTTCTTTTTAAAGAATTTATTTATTTATTTATTTATCCATGAGAAAGAACCAGACATCACTCTGGTGCTGCCAGGGATTGAACTCGGGACCTCATGCTTGAGAACCCAATGCTTTATCCACTGCGCCACCTCCTGGACCACACTGATGCTTTAATGTCTATAAGCATCACCTATAATACATTTTCATCCACATACTTGCATGTAATATGTAAAAATGTCTCCTTTGCAATTATGTTGGGCAGAGGAAATAGCTCAGCAGTAGAGCATAGGACTGGCACGCCTAGGCCCACAGGTCTGATCCCCAACACTGCATATGTTTAGTGGCACTCTGGCCTCTTGGGAGAATAAAATCTATAAATCTCTGCAACATTACTGGATTTGATATTTGTGTTTATTTTATCTTCCCTGTTTTATAAATCAGAATTCAAGTCATATCATAAACTACATACTGCCTTTTGACACCTATCTTCCTGTCTTATGTGTGAATGTGTGTGCCCCTGGGACTTTTTTTTTTCCTCCAGGGTTATTGCTGGGCTCGGTGCCTGCACCATGAATCCACCGCTCCTGGAGGCCATTTTTTCCCCCTTTTGTTGCCCATGTTGTAGCCTCGTTGTGGTTATTATTACTACCATTGTTGATGTTGTTCATTGTTGGATAGGACAGAGAGAAATGGAGAGAGGAGGGGAAGACAGAGAGGGGGAGAGAAAGAGAGACACCTGCAGACCTGCTTCACCGCCTGTGAAGTGACTCCCCTGCAGGTGGGAGCCCGGGGTTCGAACCAGGATCCTTCCGCCGACCTTGCGCTTTGTGCCACGTGCACTTAACCCACAGCCCCTGGGACTTTTTACACGTGTGATATTGCTGCTCAGACAGAGAGAGAGACAGACAGAAGCAGAGAGAAGAGACACTATCACAATGAAGCTTCCCTCAGTGCACTTCCCTGTGCTTTGGGCTGGAGGTTGGGTTGTATGAATGGCAAGGCGCTGGCCTGACCAGGAGAGCTACCTCACCAGACTCTGTTTGCCTGTGTTTTCACCACAGATGCTTCACACTGTGCAACCTCTGGACGCTGTGAAGATTAATTAGACTAGAACTGCATGACCAAGCTCCAAAAAAAAAAAAAAAAGAGACCTTTTAAAACCTAAATATAGAACTCAAGTGTCAAGTCAACCTATACCCAAGGTGGGTATTACCACCTGGCTCCAGGAAATCTATATGAATGTGGAAGGACCCAGGTTGGAGCCCCCCGGCTCCCCACCTGCAAGGGGTGAAGCAGGTCTGCAGGTGTCTTTATCTTTTTTTCCTCTCTCCCCCCTCCTCTCTCAGTTTCTCTGTCCTATCTAATAAAATGGAAAAAATGGCCGCCAGGAGCAGTGGATTCACAGCGCAGATACTGAGTTCCCAGTGATAACCCTGGAGGCAAAAGAAGAAAAATAGTAAAATAGATAAATGAATGTGGGCATGTTCTCAGCCTGAGTATATGCTTTATTTAATACTAAAGAGTTAAAAACACAGGTATGTTATAAAAATAATAAATATAAGTACTTGTTGCAAAAATGGTGTGTTTTTATTTTATTTTATTTTTCAGCTGCAGTAAATTCATATGAGAAAGTCCTTTATGCTCTTTTTCCTTGAGCAATTCAATTTTTTGTATTAGAGGGGGGAAACTCTACTTATATGCTAGGCTCTTAGACATCAGCTTTTTCTCAGTATTGCTGAGCTCACATTTATCTGTAAACACAGACCAACGTAAATAAAGTATGGGTAAAAGGAAGTTTTGTTTTATAACTTCAAGGAAACCTATCAGAATGTGTTCCCTTAGGAACATTCAACCCCTTTTAGACTGTGTAAAAAGAAAAAAAAAAAAAAAAAAAAACAGAAAATAATGCATGAAGCCAGCTTTGCCACGTCGTATGTGAGCCTGATTTAAGCCCAGTTCCAACCATACTGGAGGAAGCATCAGGGCTATGGTGTTTTCCCTTTCTCTCTCCAACTCTCTCTCTCTCTCTCTCTCAGTCCCTGTTTATCTGAGAAAGTCAGCTTGGAGTGGTGAAGCCCTGGAGATGATTTAAAAAGAAAAAAGAATGTGTTCACAGAGAAGCTGCCCAAGTTTCCTACAGAAAAAACAAAAACCAAAACAAAACAATACCTACACCCCTTTGTATCTACAGTTGACACATTCCCACGTATATACGCTTGATACCTTTCCCCTAAGCCACGATGCATACTTCATTCAGCAGCGAGCCAAGAGCCCTCAAAGGCCACTTACCATCATTCACACAGCTGCAAAATCCGCACTGGTACCGTCTTCCTCCTTCGATGAACTGCATAAAGGGGCACATGTAGGCTTTGCACCTGTTGCATCTGACTGGCCCGGTCTCTCCATGATTTACCAAGTAAAGGGGAGTCTACAAGGAGCGAGTGGAATTCGGAGATAAGTATGTGTAGAGTCTGTAGGGATTTCAGAAATCTGTGCGATAACCCTTCGGTGAAAAGTCGTCTCGGTGCTTGACAGGGGAGTGAGGATGCTTATCGTGGGTCAAGGCAACGCTCAAACAAAATACAAAATTCATTTAAATCGGGGCCCCGTGGTGGTGAACTTGGTTGAGCGCACATGTTACAATGTGCAAGGATCTGGGTTTGAGCCCCTGGTCCCCACCTGCAGAGGGAAAGCTTCGCAAGTGGTGAGGCAGGGCTGCAAGTGTCTCTTTTGCTCTCTCCCTCCCTCCCCTCTCAAATTCTCTCTGTCTCTATCCAATAATAAATAAATAAATATTTAAAAAAAAAATAAAATAAAAATGTCCATAACATGTCATACTGTTTATTTTGCTACATTAATTAGTACACAGACCACAGATAAAGTGAATCAGGTCTGACTTGAAAATGCTAGTTGCGTAACAGTATGAAAAGTATGCACAAAGTGTTTACCTGAAAGCAGACAAAGTCTTTGGTACGGCACCAAAGGAAAGGACCTCTGGGCTGTGGGGGGGGAGGGTTCAGGTCCTGGATCATGATGTCAGAGGGCCCAGAGGGGGTTGAATTGTTATGTGGCAAACTGAGAAATGTGACACATGTACAAACTAACGTATCCTATTGTTGACTGTAAACTGTTCATCCCAATAAAAAAATATCATTTTAGATGTATTTGTGGAGTTGATTTACTAATACATTACAATAAAGATAGTAAAAAAAAAAAAAAGTGCAAGCTCTTGGGTGGGGGAGATAGCACAATGGTTATGCAAACAGACTCTCCTGCCTGAGGCTCCAAAGTCCCAGGTCCAATCCCCTGCACCACCATAAGCCAAAGCAGAGCAGTGTTCTGGTGTTTCTTTCTATTTCTCTGTTTCTCATTCTCTCTCCTTCCCTCCTTCCCTCCCTCCTCTCTCTCTCTGCATCTCTCTCAAAAGTAAAATAAATAAAATAAAAAAATATGAAAGCACTTGCCACATACTTAACATATTTACTACTTGACTTATATTTATTTAATAAGTTAATATTTTATTAATCAAGAGCTGACTATGTGCTGCCAAAAATAAAGTATCAAATACTGCATATAGGACTAAGAGTGTCTGCCAGACAAATATCTTGGGGAAGTGATGGGCTGTGCCTATGTGTCAGCAATCGCACTGCAAAGCGTTAACCTCCTAGGAATGTATGTATATGTATGTACAAATGAAAAAGCAATGATTTGATTTCATGTGATTGAAATACACTTTAGAGTGGGCTGGAACATAAAAAGTAATTTTTCAGAGGGTTCACTGCACATGGCACGAAGCCTGGTTCCAGTCCCCGGGCTCCCTGCCTGCAGGGGGAGTCGCTTCACAAGTGGTAAAACAGGTCTGCAGGTGTCTGTCTTTCTCTCCCCCTCTCTGTCTTCCCCTCCTCTCTCCATTTCTCTCTGTCCTATCCAACAACAATAACAACAACAATAAGGGCAACAAAAATGGGAAAAATGACATCCAGGGGCAGTGGATTTGTAGTGCAGACACCGAGCCCTAGCAATAACCCTGGAGGCAATAATTTCTCTCTATACATACATATAAAAAAGAAAGCATATAAAGTTTAAAAACGTGTGCATTCAAGCATAGACAAGCTCTTTAAAAATTCAACTCTCGTGGTCTGGGAGGTGGCGCAGTGGTAAAGCTTTGGACTCTCAAGCATGAGGTCCCGAGTTCGATCCCCGGCAGCACATGTGCCAGAGTGATGTCTGGTTCTTTCTCTCTCCCTCTATCTTTCTCATAAATAAGTAAAATATTAAAAAAAAGATTCAACTCTCTGGGGGTGGGGTGGTAGCGCAGCGGGTTAGGTGCACGTGGCGCAAAGCACAAGGACCAGTAGGGACTCTGGTTCGAGCCCCCACTCACCTGCAGGGGGGTCATTTCACGGGCGGTGAAGCAGGTCTGCAGATGTCTGTTTTTCTCTCCCCCTCTCTGTCTTCCCCTCCTCTCCCCATTTCTCTCTGTCCTGTCCAGCAACAAATGGCATCAACAACAATAATAACCACAGCAAGGCTACAACAACAAGGGCTACAAAAGAGGGGAAAAATGGCCTCCAGGAGCAGTGGATTCATGGTGCAGGCGCTGAGCCCCAGCAATAACCCTGGAGGCAAAAAAAAAAAAATAACTCTCTGAAGAAATACACAATCACCTTCACTTATTTACACAGGGAGACTGCTTTGTCTTTACCAGATGACAAAATAGTTTACAAAGTCCTCCCAATGTTCTTGCTTGTTCAGAACACACATGCGCACAGATTTCAACTATTTCTTCCTCATAAACATGCAAAGAAAGTAATATACATCTTTTACTATTCGAAAGTGGAGAATCTCAGGACTAGATGTTTCCCTGGTTTACGAACTATTCTGGCTTCTGGACTAAATCCACAGATTCTTTTTGGTTTTATAAATCTCTTTAAAGTTAACATTTCTAGAAAAGCTTGAAAACCCCAGTATCTGGCACATCAACCAGGCTCTTCTGTAGAGAAAGAGGCATAAATAAAGCAGACTGCATTTTAACGGAGGCCCCAAGAGCAGGCGGAAGTTAATCATGAGCTGGGGTCACAGGGCCACTTTCTGTTTGGCTTAGAAAACGCAGATCTCCTGTTTGGCTCTGCCCAGATGCTCTATAAGAAAATGAATTTAGGGAGTTGGGCTGTAGCGCAGCGGGTTAAGTGCAGGTGGCGCAAAGCACAAGGACCGGCATAAGGGTCCTGGTTCGAATCCCGGCTCCCCACCTGCAGGGGAGTCGCTTCACAGGCGGTGAAGCAGGTCTACAGGTGTCTATCTTTCTCTCCTCCTCTCTGTCTTCCCCTCCTCTCTCCATTTCTCTCTGTCCTATCCAACAACGACACCAACAATAAAACAATAAGGGCAACAAAAGGGAATAAATAAATAAAATAAAAATAAAAAAAAGAAAATGAATTTACTGCTGATGTTTCAAAAATGAGTCGTGAGGTCTCAGAGCAGAAGAAAAACAGGCTTAGCATTGTACATGAAAGAATTAAGACAAGGATAAAAAAATACTAAGAATCCTCTCTATTGAGGGGGCAGGTGGTGGCGCACTGAGTTAAGCAAACATAATGCAAAGTGCAAGGACTGGAGCAAGGATCCTGGTTTGAGCCCCCAGCTCCCCACCTGCAGAGGAGTCGCCTCGCAAGCGGTGGAGCAGGTGTGGAGGTGTCTTTCTCTTTTCTCTGCGTCTCTGGTCTTCCCCATCTCTCTCAGTTTCTCTCTGTCCTATGCAGCAACAACAATAACAATGGGGGTGATGGCCTCCAGAAGCAGTGGATTCCTAGTGCAGGCACTAAGCCCCAATAATAGCCCTGAAGGCAAAAAACAAACAAACAAACAAACAAAAAAACCTCCTCTCTATTGATTCTCTTTTTTTAAAATATATTTATTTTATTTATTTATTCCCTTTTGTTGCCTTTGTTTTTTTATTGTTGTAGTTATTATTGTTGTTGTTGTTGGATAGAACAGAGAGAAATGGAGAGAGGAGGGGAAGACAGAGAGGAGGAGAGAAAGATAGACACCTGCAGACCTGCTTCACCGCCTGTGAAGCGACTCCCCTGCAGGTGGGGAGCCGGGGTTCGAACCGGAATCCTTATGCCGGTCCTTGTGCTTTGCGCCACCTGCGCTTAGCCCGCTGCGCTACAGCCCGACTCCCTCTATTGATTCCTTCTATCTCCACTTCCCAGTTCTCTTGCCTCAAGGAAACCAGAGACAGACTGGCTTTTCTCCTTATGGTCTTATTCTGACTCCTAGCCTGGGCACAGCACTAGGGTTGTGACAGGATTAAACAGGGATTGCAAGTGCACGACAGCTGGCATGCAAGACACAAACTGACTGTACAGAATGTAACTGTGGTCTTCCTGCCTACACAGAACTGCCTTTCCTCATGCATGACCCCTTGGTCCAGAAGAGTTCTTTTTTTTTTTTTTTTTAACTATTTATTTATAAAAAGGAAACACTAATAAATAAATAAATAAATGAAAAGGAAACACTGACAAAACCATAGGATAAGAGGGGTACAGCTTCACACACTTCCCACCACCAGACCAGACCTCCGTATACCAACCCCTCCCCTGATAGCATTCCTATTCTTTAACCCCCTGGGAGCATAGACCCAAGATCATTGTGGGATGCAGAAGGTGGAAGGTCTGGCTTCTGTAATTGCTTCCCTGCCAGAAGAGTTCATTTAATAAGAGACTTTCACTTTGTATACTTGAGACAGACCTGTGTTTTAAAGGTACTCTTGTAAATATTTAAATTAGCTGTGAACTTTGTCAAAAGTAAATAAGTAGATAAATAAAATCCAAACCAAAGAGAAACAAGCAAACTGTAAGATTTGTGAGACTCTGGTGGTTATCTTTGGGAGGTGGGAGGATGGGGATACGGAACTTTGATGATGGGTGTGGTGTGGAACCATACAGTGTAATCTTAGAATCTTGTAACAAACTATGAATAACAAATTTTAAAAAGTTTTATTTTATTTTATTTTATTTTCACTAGAGCACTGCTCAGCTCTGGCTTATGGTGTTGTGGGGGACTGAACCTGTGACTTTGGAGCCTCATGCATGAGAGTATCTTTGCATAACCATTATGCTCTTGACCCTCTGCCCACGGATTTTGAAATTATTAAAAAATAAATTAGCAGGGAACCGGGCAGTGGTGCAGCGGGTTAAGCGCACATGGGGCAAAGTGCATGGACTGGCGAAAGGATCCTGGTTCTAGCTCTTGGTTCCCGACCTGCAGGGGAGTCGCTTCACAGGTGGTGAAGCAGGTCTGCAGGTGTCTGTCTTTCTCTCCCCCTCTCTGTCCTCCCCTCCTCTCTCCATTTCCCCTCTGTCCTAACCGACAATGACAACAGCAATGACAACAACAACAAGAAGGGCAGCAAAAGGGGAAAAATAGCCTCCAGGAGCAGTGGATTCGTAGTGCAGGCAGGCACTGAGCCCCAGTGATAACCCTGGAGACAAAAAAAATACTCATAAAATAAATAAGTAAAGCAGCTGCTGCTTATGATGAACCGCTCATGCAGACACGGCACACAGGAGTGGTGCAGAAGGCGGGGCGCCTGCTCTACAGGATGCCTGAGCTGTCCCCTGCTCTCTCTCTTGAGGTCAATCAACTTCTATATTTTTAAAGATCTACATGAAGAGTCTACTGTTTAGGAGATTTTTGTTATTAGCTGGTGGTTAAAAGTCATGAGGCACAGTAGCTTTTAAAAACACTCTAGGTTCTGTGAGAGAGAGCATATGTTCACACGGATCCGTAAACTACTGCAAAATATACACCTGAAAGCAGAAGTACACTAGAGTTTGCAGTGAGTACCCCCCTAACACTTCCTCTCCACTATTCCAAGCTTTGGGTCCATGACTGCTCAACAATTTGTTTGGCTCCGTATGTTAACTCTCTTTTCAGTCACCAGGTTCCAGATGTCATCAGGATGCCGGCCAGGCTTCCCTGGACTGAAGACCCCACCAATGTGTCCTGGAGCTCTGCTTCCCCAGAGACCCACCCTACTAGGGAAAGAGAGAGACAGACTGGGAGTATGGACCGACCAGTCAACGTCCATGTTCAGCGGGGAAGCAATTACAGAAGCCAGACCTTCCACCTTCTGCAACCCACAATGACCCTGGGTCCATGCTCCCAGAGGGATAGAGAATGGGAAAGCTATCAGGGGAGGGGGTGGGATATGGAGATTGGGTGGTGGGAATTGTGTGGAATTGTACCCCTCCTACCCTATGGTTTTGTTAATTAATCCTTTCTTAAATAAAAAAATAAAAACATAAAAACATTCTCAAAAAGAAAGAAAAAACACTCTAGGGCCCCATACCTATGGAAGTCTAATCTTTGATAAGGGGGCCCAAAGCATTAAATGGAAGAAGGAGGCTCTCTTCAATAAATGGTGCTGGGAAAACTGGGTTGTTGCTGGGATAGCCTGAGGGTGCTTCTTCCCGAGCTAGTGCTCTCTGGGTTGGAGCGAACTCAACTGGAGCCTGCTGCGTGGGAGAGGGATCAGGAACTCGTGCCGCACTAACTTCGCAGGAGATAATACACTCTGGAACCCTCGGAGCCAGAAAGCAATTTTCAAGTGTCTTTAATCAGAAGAGCAGCTGTATTTATACTCTCCAAGTAGGGTGGAAACAGGATGTGATATAGAGAGGGTGGAGAGAAAAGGGAGTAGTGGAAAATCAGGGTGTGACAAGGAGAGGGGGCGGAGCAGGCGAGAATTCTACCACTGAACCACCAATGCCCTGGAGGGAGGGTGGTGCTTTATGTAAATGTAAAAGTGATTTATGTAAATAGACCGTAGCTTTGAGTGGGATCAAACCAATCTCTATACAGGCAGGATTAGAGACAGAAGCTGGGGGGGGGGGGAGCTGGCATACTACCCAACAGGTTGTAACATGCAGAAGAATGAAATTGAACCACTTTATCTCACCAGAAACAAAAATCAACTCCAAATGGATCAAAGACCTGGATGTTAGACCAGAAACAATCAAATACTTAGAGGAAAACATTGGTAAAACACTTTCCCACCTACACCTCAAGGACATCTTTGATGAAATAAACCCAATTGCAAGAAAGACTAAAGCAGAAACAAACCAATGGGACTACATCAAATTGAAAAGCTTCTGCACATCCAAAGAAACTATTAAACAAACAGAGAGACCCCTCACAGAATGAGAGAAGATCTTCACATACCATACATCAGACAAGAGACTAATCACCAAAATACATAAAGCAAACTTAGCAACAAAAAAGCAAATGACCCCATCCAAAAATGGGCAGAGGATATGAACAAAACATTCACCTCAGAGGAGATCCAAAAGGCTAACAAACATATGAAAAACTGCTCTAGGTCACTGATTGTCAGAGAAATGCAAATTAAGACAACACTAAGATACCACCTCACTCCTGTAAGAATGGCATACATCAAAAAGGACAGCAGCAACAAATGCTGGAGAGGTTGTGGGGACAGAGGAACCCTTTTACATTGCTGGTGGGAATGTAAATTGGTACAGCCTCTGTGGAGAGCAGTCTGGAAAACTCTCGGAAGGCTAGACATGGACCTTCCATATGATCCAGTAATTCCTCTCCTGGGGTTATACCCCAAGGACTCCATAACACTCAACCAAAAAGAGGTGTGTACTCCTATGTTCATAGCAGCACAACTCATAATAGCTAAAACCTGGAAGCAACCCAGGTGCCCAACAACAGATGAGTGGCTGAGAAAGCTGTGGTATATATACACAATGGAATACTATGCAGCTATCAAGAACAATGAACCCACCTTCTCTCACCCATCTTGGCCAGAGCTAGAAGGAATTATGTTAAGTGAGCTAAGTCAGAAAGATAAAGATGAGTATGGGATGATCCCACTCATCAATAGAAGTTGAGAAAGAAGATCTGAAAGGGAAACTAAAAGTAGGATCTGACTAAATTGAAAGTAGGGCACCAAAGTAAAAACCCTGTGGTGAGGGGTAGACATGCAGCTTCCTGGGCCGGTGGGGGTTGGGGGTGGGTGGGTGGGATGGGACACCGTCTTTTGGTGGTGGGAATGGTGTTTATGTGCACTCCTAGTAAAGTGTAGTCATATAAATCACTAGTTAATTAATATGAGGGGGGAAAATTAATTGTATGTCTCGAAGTTTTTAAAACACAGACTGAATCTTTTTAATATATAGGCTGTGTATTTGATATGCGGACTCTCTCAAAAGCCTAGGCCAAGTAGATCAGAAGCAACCAGTGGCACTGCTATATATATAAGATATTGGGTACTATACAGCAAACCCTAACAAAAGGACTTTTCAAAGTTAACCCAATTACCAAATAATGTGATTATAACATTAACTATCCATTGTCTTTTTGAACCCTAAGACAGCAGGAACCTCACATATCCACTATAGAGCCTGTATTTCCCCCAGTCCTGGAGCCTTAGGATAGGGCCCACTTTCCCGCATGCCTCTCCCAATCCATATCAAATAATACTGCATCTGCCGATCACAACCTAATCAACGCCAACGATTACCACCTCAAAATGCTTCAGCTCAGACTGTGGAGACTTCAGGTGTGGAATGACAACCCTTCAGCTTCATTACTCATGTGAGACCTTTCCTTTCATAGTATTCTCTAATTCCATCCCAGGTGGTTCACTTTCTAACAAAGTCCCAAAACCTAGATATAGACCAGGTTCTGTGAGAGAGAGCATATGTTCACACATATCCATAAACTAGTGCAAAATATATACCTGAAAGCAGAAGTACACTAGAGTTTGCAGTGAATACCCCCCCCCCCAACACTTCCTCTCCACTACTCCAAGCTTTAGGTCCATGATTGCTCAACAATTTATTTGGCTTTGTATGTTAACTCTCTTTTCAGCCACCAGGTTCCAGATGCCATCAGGATGCTGGCCAGGCTTCCCTGGACTGAAGACCCCACCAATGTGTCCTGGAGCTCCATTTCCCCAGAGACCCATCCTACTAGGGAAAGAGAGAGGCAGACTGGGAGTATGGACTGACCAGTCAACGTCCATGTTCAGCGGGGAAGCAATTACGGAAGCCAGACTTTTCACCTTCTGCAACCCACAATGACCCTGGGTCCATGCTCCCAGAGGGACAGAGAATGGGAAAGCTATCAGGGGAGGGGATGGGATATGGAGATTGGGTGGTGGGAATGGTGTGGAGTTGTACCCCTCCTACCCTATGGTTTTGTTAATTTATCCTTTCTTAAAAAATAAATTAAAAAAAAATAGAGGAAAAAAAACACTCTAGGGGGAGTCGGGCTGTAGAGCAGTGGGTTAAGCGCACATGGTGTGAAGCTCAAGGACCGGTGTTAAGGATCCAGGTTTGAGGCCCCAGCTCCCCACCTGCAGGGGAGTCGCTTCACAGGCAGTGAAGCAGGTCTGCAGGTGTCTGTCTTTCTCCCCCCCCCCCCATCTCCCTTCCTCTCTCCATTTCTCTGTCCTATCCAATGACAGCAGCAACAACAATAATAACTACAACAACAATAAGAAACAACAAGGGCAACAAAAGGGAAAGTAAATAAATAAATAAATAAATATTTTTAGAAAAACACTCTAGGGAGTTAGTTGAAATCCAGGTATACCTATTCCAATGCTGACATGTATAAGGCTTTTGTACAAACTGTTGTTCTGAGAGTCATGAAGTGCGAACTGTCTGTCCTCAGTAGTCGTTAAGAAGAAGAAATAATCCCCAGAGGTTAAAGGGAAGCAAACGAAAATGTAGGTATCAACAAAAGATCCTTAGGATAGTGAATGGAGATTTCAAGTAAGAAAATAGCAACCAAAAAAAAAATAAAAAAAAGTAAAGATAGTAGACGTTCTTGGATCAAAAAGCCTAAGGATCAGTTGTGTCTTAGATTCTTATTTTTTTTTCCTCTTTTTTTTTTTCTGCATGTTCAGCTCTGAAATGAAGGAACACTTGCAAGAGTCAGACAGGGAGAGAGCCTGCAACCTGCATCCACTCCAGTCAAGTTCACTTTGTGTTTTCACCTTTTCGTTTTCAAAGAAGTCAAAGGCTCTGATCAGTTCTCTGAGAGACTTCAGGAGTAAACTATAGTGCAGTTATTTGCTAGACAAGGCAGAGTTAATGGAAGGAAAATTCACCTCATTTTTACTGATACGATTTTATACAAAGACAGACTGAGCTTAAAAGTGCTGTGAGCTTGTCAGTGAATAGTCCCTCAGCATTCCAGTTCTGACAGATTCAAACTTGCAGAACTGAAAGTGAAGGGACTGAATGTAGAATGACTTTTTTTCACCCTTCCCCCCTTCTCCCCCCCTATTTTCACTCTTTTGGAAAGTTGGATAATGTATCAGTAAGCAGAATCTTAAACAACTGAGGTGACACGAAAGAATGTTAAAAGCTTTTTAACTGTTTGTCTTATTCTGTTTGGGCAACAGGACAAGCAGTGACTACATTACACTGTCTGGCTTCATCTCTCCCAGGCTCTGTTGAAAACCAACAGAGATTTCTCTCCATCTCTCCAGATGTCTGCTTATCTGTTCTGCAGGAGTGTATATGAGCTCATAAAGAGCCAGTATCGTCGCTTTCTTTGCATTCAACTTTAGTGTATACCATGCTTTTTTTTTTTTTTAAATCCTTTCCAAACAAAGTTTCCTTCCTATGTTGATTTTTTTCATTTACCACAGGCATTCTAGTGGTAAATGAAATGTTTTATTTTAAAGGGATGTGTAATTATATATATACCATCATGGTCCATTTTAGTCCACAAACAAGAATATAGTTGACTGAGAAAACCACAGGTTTAGTATTAAAATAAATGACTTAAAATTAAAAACTAACAAATAAAATACCTACAAAAAGATTTTGATGACTTTTCTCCTGTAAAAATGAGTAGACAAGATAACACCTAGCAATCTTGGTGCTCTTAATGCATTTTTTTAAACTTTTATTTATTTATTTTCCATTTTGTTGCCCTTACTGTTTTTTATTGTTGTTATTGATGCCATCGTTGTTAGATAGGACAGAGAGAAATGGAGAGAGGAGGGGAAGACAGAGGAGGAGAGAAAGACAGACACCTGCAGACCTGCTTCACTGCCTGTGAAGCGACTCCCCTGCGGGTGGGGAGCCAGGGCCTGGGGCCTGGAACCAGGATTCTTTCGCTGGTCCTAGTGCTTTGTGCCACGTGCGCTTACCCCTCCCGAGGTGCTACTGCCTGACTCCCCAGTGCAATTCTGAAAGCTTTCTCATTTTTATCTGTTTTCACTTTTCCAAGTATCCCTACTGCTGCTTTGGGAGACACCCACTTCAGTGGGTGAGAAAATCATTAGGTCCTCAAGCACACACACGCATCACTAAATGAGCAAGTCGGAGAGGACGTAACACTTCGGAAAGCATCGTGAACTTGGGTAACAAACAGGTCGTGTTCCACTGACTACACTGTCTTCCCAGAACAAAAGTAGATGCTGAAAGAATGAAGCACATGAGCCAGCGGAACAGCTCCCTTAGACGACCTGCTGCCTTGCCACGCATGTGACCCAGGTTCAAGTCCCACACTCGCCACACTGACAGAAACTCTGGCACTGTGATCTCTTTCACTTTTTCTCTGTGTAGCTCTACTTTCTTTCTTTTAAAAAAAAAATTATTTATTATTGGGTAGAGACAGAAATTGAGAGGGGAAGGGGAGATAGAGAAGGAAAGAGACAGGAAGAGAAGAAGTCGGCTATGGAACAGCAGCAGCTTTGTTTTTCCCCTCCCCTCTCCTCCCCTTTCCTCTCCTCTCTTCTCCTCCCCTCCCCTCCCCTCCCCTCTCCTCCCCTCCCCTATCATCTCCTCCCCTCTCCTCCCCTCCCCTCCCCTCCCCTCCCCTCTCCCCTCCCCTCCCCTCCCCTCCCCTCCTCTCCTCTCCTGGGTCAACTAGGAATACCAATGGAGACCACCTGGGACCGCAACAAGACAGGACCAGAACAACTTCAGGAACCCACCCAATCACCGGTGAGTGCAAACAGGTGTGGCTCCTGGACAGAGAGGAGCCTAGGGAGAGACTGAGCGGCTGGTAACAACAGTCCTGCAGTTCAACAGTTGAGGCACCACCTCCAGTCTGCTTAACCAACAGGCTCACCAAATGCAACTGTTAAGTCTCTACTGCTACTGCCCTCAGAGACTGGAGCAGCAGGGGGGAGGCCCTGTGCTGATATCTGGGAACAGAGAACTGACCAGGAAATTCAGAAGATTCACACCTCGGTGGCCTAGCAGTGGGACTGTATAGTGGGAGCCTTTCCACATTTTTCTCCTGATGAACATGGTGAATAATTGCCTCAGAAACTACAGACTATAAACGGGACTTGTTTAGAAACTCACAGGACCCAGCAGTGCTGCTTGGCTTGGAAGAGAAGCTGAATTGAGCCTGGAGCTTTGGAACCTTGGAGTGTGAGAGTCTCTTTGCATAACCACTGTGCTATCTTTCTGCCACCCTGCATTATCTCTTGGTCAGGAGTGAGTGATTAAGCTAAGAAGCCTACTTATAGCTTAAAAGCCCTCAGGCTCCCGTAGCCTATAGGGAAGAAAAAGAACAAAAGAGGCTTCAACAGCCACTGTGCTCCAACTCAGGGACTGAAATAATATTAAAACAACTGTTAATTTCCACAACTATGAACTCTTTAAGTACCTTAAAGAGTGATCACAAATTTGAAAAGTAATGAGAGAGAGAGAGACCTCATAACATACTATATAGAATGGTTAAACCAACAAGAAGAAGTACTGGAGAAATGAACCAGGACAATAGTCCAGCTAAAAGCTCCCCAAAGGTTGAACCACAAAATACTGGGGTCAAAATCCAAACACTAGTTAAGGAAATTGTCACAGGCATGAGTAAAGAGTTTGAAAGAATTGTTATCAGAAATGCAGAAACAACAAATGAGACTGGAAGAAAACACTATCTCAAGATTATTAGAGAGCTGAAAGCTGAAATAGCTGAGCTAAGAACACAACTAGCTGAACAAGCTAAAACAGTATCAGAACAGGGTAACAAAATAGATGAGCTCCAGGAAACAGTAGAGGGGAGAGAAAATAGAATAAATGAGACTGAAGACAGAATTAGCAAGACCAAGGATGAATTATAGACAACTAAAAATGAAGTAAGAGATCTCAAAAAGAGATTAAGAGATACTGAAAACAACAACAGAGACCTATGGGGTGACTTCAAAAGAAATAATATACACATTATTGGCTTATCAGAGGAAGAAAGAGGGAGGGGAAGAAAGCATTCTTCAGGACATAATAGCTGAGAACTTCTCTAGACAAGACAACATCAAAGACATAAAGGTTCAAGAAGCCCAGAGGGTCCCAAACAGAATTAACCCAGACTTAAAGACACCAAGACACATTATATTTAGAATAGAAAGGAATAAGGATAAAGAAAGGATCCTGGCCCCATAGGACCTTGCCCTCAACTTGGATCAACAATGGTAGAGAGTGTTCCATCTTCCGAAGGGAGGATGGACAACATACTCAATGCTACACCTGAGGAAGATGGGTTGATACTGGAGCAGCTTGGAATGTTCCTAAACATGATCACAGAATGTGAGCTCAGATCTACAGGGATGCAGAGGTCACATAGGCTCCTAAGCTGAATAAGGGCCCCAGATCACATCAAATCATCAAATCGATGGGGTATACAGTCAACAGTATTACTACACCTTTCCCATATTAGAGAGCCACTCCCTTCCCTGATCCAGCTTTCTGGTCCTTTTTCCAGACATGACATCATCTCCCCAGACAATAACTAGGATCCACCTGCATATCAGATTTTAGGCTCAGGGGAAAAAAGAAAAAGGAAAAAAAAACTAATATAGCCACAGGCCCTTTGGAATACAACTAAAATATGCCTACTAGCTATCTACAAAATAGAGGACCCCCCAATTCTTCATCTGCACTATTCTAGCCTTTAGGTCCATGATTTTCAACAATTTGTTTGGCTTTGTATGTTAACTCTCTTTTCAGCCACCAGGTTCCAGATGCTAGCATGATGCCGATCAGACTTCCATGGACAGACAACCCTACTAATGTGTCTTGGAGCTCTGCTTCCCCAGAGCCCTTCCCCACTAGGGAAAGAGAGCGACAGACTGGGAGTATGGATTGACCAGTCAATGCCCATGTTCAATGGGGAAGCAACTACAGAAACTAGACTTTCCACTCTCCAATAAAGTCCCCAAACCTAGATATAGTCCAGGTCCCCTGAGACAGAGCGTAGGTTCACATGTGTCCATAAACTAGGGGGAAAATATATACTTGAAAGCAGAAGTACACAAGAGCATGCAGGGAATACCCCCCAACTCTTAATCTGCACTATTCCAGCCTTTAGGTCCATGATTGATCAACAATTTGTTTGGCTTTGTATGTTAACTCTTTTCAGCCACCAGGTTCCGGATGCCAGCATGATGCTGACCAGACTTCCCTGGACAGATGACCCCATCAATGTGTCCTGGAGCTCTGCTTCCTCAGAGCCCCACCCTACTAGGGAAAGAGAGAGGCAGACTGGGAGTATGGATCGACCAGTCAACACCCATGTTCAGCGGGGAAGCAATTACAGAAGCCAGACCTTCCACCCTCTGCAACCCACAAGGACCCTGGATCCATACTCCCAGAGAGATAGAGAATGGGAAGGCTATCAGGGGAGGGGATGGGATATGGAGATCGGGTTATGGGAATTGTGCGGAATTGTACCCCTCTTATTCTATGGTTTTGTTAATGTCTCCTTTCTTAAATAAAAAGTAAAAAAAAAAAAAAAAAAAAAGGAAACCAGACTTTCAATCTTCTGCATCCCACAATGACCTTGGGTCCATTGTCCCAGAGGGCTAAAGAATAGGAAAGCTATCAGGGGAGGGGAAGGTATACAGAGTTCTGGTGGTGGGAATTATGTGGAGTTGTACCCCTCTTATCCTATGGTTTAGTCAATGTTTTCTTTTTATAAATAAAAAATTAAAAAAAGAAAAAGGATCCTGGGAGTCGGGCAGTAGTGCAGCAGGTAAGTGCATGTGGCACAAAGTGCAAGGACCAGGTAAGGATCCTGGTTCAAGCCCCCGGCTCCCCACCTGCAAGGGAGTTGCTCCATAAGTTGCTTTCTCTCCCCCTCTCTATCTTCTCCTCCTTTCTCCATTTTTCTCTGTCCTATCCAACAATGATGATATCAATAACAACAACAATAATAACTATGATAATAAAACAACAAGGGCAACAAAAAGGAATAAATAAATATTTTTTAAAAGTCTTAAAAAAAAGCTATTTAAGAAAAAAAAAAAAAGAAAGGATCCTGAAGGCTGCAAGAGAAAAACAAAGAGTCACCTACAGAGGAAAACCCAAAAGATTAGCAGCAGACTTCTCCACACAAACACTACAGGCCAGAAGAGAATGGTAAGATATCTACTGCGTACTCAATGAGAAAAGCTTTCAACCAAGACTACTGTATCCTGCTAGGCTGTCATTCAGACTAGATGGAGGCATAAAAACCTTCTCAGACAAGCAACAGTTGAAAGAATCAACTGTCACCAAGCCTGCCCTGAAACAAGTTCTGAAAAGTCTCCTATAAACAGAGAAGGAAAGGGACAGAGAGACACTTATAGCCCTGCTTCAGCATCATGAAGCTTTCCCCCTGCAGGTGGGGACCAGTGTATATCTTTACTTTATATGTCAAAGAAGAAGGAGGAGGAGAAGGAGGAGGAGGAGGAGGAGGAGGAGGAGGAGGGGAAGAAGAAGAAGAAGAAGAAGAAGAAAAAGATGACACAGAGAAAATGTCTATAAAGTTTGTGGTCTATGCATTTTTGTTTTTGCACCTATACAATTAAAAAAATCTACATACACTGTGTTCACCCTTTCTGTTATTATTTCTCAACTTCTGTCTACGAATGAGATCATTCCATATTCATCTTTCTCTTTCTGGATTAACTCACTTAACATGATTTCGTAATGTTTAATATTTCTATATAGCATCTTTCTTTAAAAAATGGTAACAGTACACTCCTAGCAAAATGTAGACATATCAATCACTAGTTAATTAATATGAGAGGGAGAAAATCAATTGTATGTCTCAAAGTTTTTCAAAACACAAACTGAATCTTTTTAATATATAGGCTGTGTATTTGATATGTGGACTCTCTCAAAAGCCTAGGCCAAGTAGATTAGAAGCATCCAATAGCACAGCTATATATAAGATACTGGGTACTGTACAGCAAACCATAACAAAAGGACTTTTCAAAGTTAACCCAATTACCAAATAATGTGATGATAACATTAACTATCGATTGTCTTTTTGAACCCTAAGACAGCAGGAACTTCACATCTCCACTATAGAGCCCCTACTTCCCCCAGTCCTGGAACCCTTGGATAGGGCCCACTTTCCTGTATGCCTCTCCCAATCCATATCAAATAACATTGCATCCACCAATCACAACCTAACCAACGCAACGATTGCCACCTCAACATGCTTCACTTCAGATTGTGTCCAGAGACTTCACGTGTGGAATGACAACCCTTTAGCTTCATTACTCGGGTGAGACCTTTCCTTTCATAGTATACTCTAATTTCATCTCAGGTGGTTCACTTTCTAACAAAGTCCCAAAACCTAGATATACACCAGTTTCTATGAGAGAGAGCATATGTTCACACGTATCCATAAACTACTGCAAAATATATACCTGAAAGCAGAAGTACACTAGAGTTTGCAGTGAGTACCTCCCTAACACTTCCTCTCCACTATTCCAAGCTTTGGTTCCATGATTGCTCAACAATTTGTTTGGCTTCATATGTTAACTCTCTTTTTAGTCACCAGGTTCCAGATGCCATCAGGATGCTGGCTAGGCTTCCCTGCCTGGATTGAAGACCCCACCCATGTGTCCTGGAGCTCAGCTTCCCCAGAGACACACCCTACTAGGGAAAGAGAGAGGCAGACTGGGAGTATGGACCAACCAGTCAACACCCATGTTCAGCGGGGAAGCAATTACAGAAGCCAGACCTTCCATCTTCTGCAACCCACAATGACCCTGGGTCCATGCTCCCAGAGGGATGGAGAATGGGAAAGCTATCAGGGGAGGGGGTGGGATATAGAGATTGGGTGGTGGGAATTGTGTGGAGTTGTACCCCTCCTACCCTATAGTTTTGTTAATTAATCCTTTCTTAAATTAAAAAAAAAAGGTGAAAAAAATGATGAACTGGAGTTGCTGTATTGCACCAAAGTAAAAGACTCTGGGGTGGGTGAGGGGGAGAATACAGGTCCAAAAAGGATGACAGAGGACCTTAGTGGGGGTTGTATTGTTATATGGAAAACTGAGAAATGTTATGCATGTATAAACTATTGTATTTTCTATCAAATGTAAAACATTAATTCCCCAGTAAAGAAATTTAAAAAAATGATAACAGAGAACAAATAGATATTAATTAAAAGCTGAGTATTCCAAAACCAGATAAAGCTGGGAATATTAAGGTGCTTTCTAGCACAGTTCCAGTAGATGGCACTGTGCAACCAAAAATTAAAACTACATTTCTCAATCATTTAACTAGAACAAGCTATACTATCTCATGTAACTGTAATAACATCTAACTAACTTCTTGGCTACTACCCTCACAAAAATTAATACACCTTGTCAACAACTGTACTGTAAACCATTAACCCTCCTCCCTTGAATAAAATGAAAGATAGAAGAAACCTTTGATAGTTAAATAATATTCTAGGTGGAAGATAAAGATAATGAACAGTGGTGTGTGTGTGTGTGTGTGTGTGTGTGTGTGTCACAAAAGGGTAATAAACAGCAGCACAATGTGGGCTATGTAAGGTATCTGTTGCAATCGGAAGGTGCTCCTTTACGGGCTAGTGACGATTTTCCAAATTTCTGATCCTCTCTCACATTTCCCTCGACTTTCTGTAAGGGGAGCAGAGGTACTGTTGAGAGGGACAGTCAGCCCCACCAACCATAACAGACAACTAAAGACGGCGTGGAGGTGAGGGCACCAAAAAGGTAAAATCTCCTGCTCTCCCCATCAGCAATGGAGGCCCAGAGTCACGGGACAGACGGGGAAGCTTGCATCCTGGTGCTCAGCCGTGCACTGAGATGGAGAAATGACTTTTTATTTTATTTATTTATTTATTATTGTTGTAGTTATTATTGTTGTTGTCGTTGTTGGATAGGACAGAGAGAAATGGAGAGAGGAGGGGAAGACAGAGAGGGGGAGAGAAAGATAGACACCTGCAGACCTGCTTCACCACCTGTGAAGCGACTTCCCTGCAGGTGGGGAGCCGGGGTTCGAACTGGGATCCTTGTGCTTTGCGCCACCTGCGCTTAACCCGCTGCGCTACAGCCCGACTCCCGACTTTTTATTTTTGATTATCTTTGTTTATTGGATAGAGACAGCCAGAAATTGAGAGGAAAGGGGGAGACAGAGAGGGAGAGAGACAGAGAGACACCTGCAGCCCTGCTTCACCACTCGTGAAGCTTTGCCACGGTGGGGACGGGGGTGAGGGGGGCTCAAACCTGAGTCCTTGTGCACTGTAACGTGTGCACTCTACCAGGTGCGCCACCACTCGGCCCGAGAAATGACTTTCTAAAGCAAACATATGCCTTCTGCTGGAACATCAAATCACAGGCAGTACAATAGACAAATTAAGGCAATAAGTCTAAGTGGCCCAACTGGAGACCTCAGGGCTAGGGAGATAGCATAGTGGTTATGCAAGTGATTCATGCCAGAGGCTCTAAAGCCCCAGATTCAACTCCCAGCATCACTGTAAGCCAAACTGATTGGTGCTCTGGTCTGTCTGTCTGTCTGTCTCTCTCTCTCCCTCTGTAACTTTCTCTCTGCATTTCTCTCATTAAAATATTATAAAAAGGGAGTCGGGCTGTGGCGCAGCGGGTTAAGCGCAGGTGGCGCAAAGCACAAGCACCGGCATAAGGATCCCGATTCGAGCCCCGGCTCCCCACCTGCAGGGGAGTCGCTTCACAGGCGGTGAAGCAGGTCTGCAGGTGTCTGTCTTTCTCTCCCCCTCTCTGTCTTCCCCTCCTCTCTCCATTTCTCTCCGTTCTATCCAACAACAATGACAGCAATGATAACTACAACAATAAAACAAGGGCAACAAAAGGGAATAAATAAATTTTAAAAAATATTATAAAAAGTCATTAAATTAAAAAAAAAAAAAAAAAGACCCGAGACTTTAGTTTTTTCCAGAGTCAGAAATGGAAGGTGATGAATCCCATCCCTGTCTCTGCCTAAGCCAGTGCTTGGTGAAAATGGTCCCCAGCTCTCCTCGCTTCTCACACCTGTCCCACTACCCAAATCTTTATTTCTCAGTTCAAGTGTTCAAGTCAGTTGAATATAGAAATACATATAATAATAAAAAAAAAATTTTTTTCTGTCATGGCTGGGGTTTCAGCCTCCCCAGGATGACTTCTTCAAAATGAAAGAGACAAGAGGCAAAGAGGGAGGAGGACACCAGAGCTTCCTCTAGAGTGGTGTAGGCTGGGCACGAACCTAGAACCCAGCATAAGTGAATGGCAAAGCAGGTGTTTCCCAGGGAGGCTATTTTGCAGCCCATTTCCAACCACTTTTTTTTTTTTTGCCTCCAGGACTATCGCTGGGACTCCGTGCCTGCGCTGCGAATCCATTGCTCCTGGGGGCCATTTTTCCCATTATGTTGCCTTGTTGTTGCTGTTATAGTTGCCACTGATGTTTTTGTTAGATGGGACAGAGAAAAATCGAGAGAGGAAGGGAAGACAGAAAGGGGGAGAGAAAGATAAGATACCTGCAGACCTGCTTCACCACAGGTGGGGAACCAGTCCTTGCGCTTAACCTGCTGTGCTACATCCAACCTCCCTCCCATCACTTTTCATCGACTGCTGTTGTCTAATATTTGTTTCCTGATTAAAAAAAAAGAAAAAGATATATTTTCCAATTTCATTGTATTTTTTTTCTTCTTCCCTTTCATTTCCTTCATGTGAAGTCATCACATAATGCAATTATTATACTTTTATAAAGGGCTTGAACAGAATACTTCAGCCAAACAGTTACTGACACTGGGAGACAAACTTTTTGCCTATGGTGGGTCCTAAATCTGATAAAAAGATTAAGAGCAAAAAAAAAAAAATGTCTGGGCAAAAGTGACAGGGTTCTCCCTAGCTTGACAAAGGGTCACTTTCCACATTTTTCCCACTGTAAATATGTCTCTCTATAAGCCATGGTTTCTTACTATTGAATGTGATTCCTCTCCTCTCTGTCTCTTTTTTCTTTTTCTCTTTCTTTCTTTCTTTTTTTTTTTTGACAGGTTGGTAAGTCTTGGGGCTCCATAGCTGCTGCTGTTTGGACTTTGCCAAGGGGAGGTCAGCTGATAATTTGCCATTCACTAGGTAATATAAATCAGTGCAGGGAAATCATATGTGAAAAGCTAACCCAGAGCCTGTGATGGACAAGTAGCCTTTAAAAATGTTAAACATTCTGACGATTGGGTGTGTTGGAAGATATGCAGACTCGGATTCCCTGAGAGGAATTCTGCCCAGAAGCTAACATGAAGCGTCAGTATCAACTGCATGTATTACAGTCACTTCCATAGGAAAGAGACACGAGAAGCAGCCTGTGTGCTTTCTATTTTTAACTTGACCATATATGACCAGCAGGCAGCCTACACGGGCAGGTGAGGTGCAGGGCATAAGGTGCCTGTCTGTACATGTTTTCTCAGCAGGGGTGCTAGTCTGTTGAACTTTTTTTTTTTTTTTTTTTAAAAAGGAACCAGATCAGCATGAAAGATTTCTTCCAATCATGTTATGCATCTTTTACAAAGAAATAGAGGCCAAGGGAATCGGGCAGTAGTGTAATGGGTTAAGCGCATGTGGCGTGAAGCGCAAGGACTGGTGTAAGGATCCCGGTTCGAGCCCTCAGCTCCTCACCTGCAGGGGAGTCGCTTCACAAGCGGTGAAGCAGGTCTGCAGTTGTCTGTCTTTCTCTCCCCCTTCTATCTTCCGCTCCTCTCTCCATTTCTCTGTGTCCTATCTAACAATAATAATAACTACAATAAGGGCAACAAAAGGGAAAAAAAAAAACTTAAAAAAAAAAGAAATAGGGGCCAATACTCAATGTATTGCATTAATTCTAAAACTATTCTATGTGTGTTTTCTTTCTTTTTTAAAAAATACTTTATTTATTTATTAGTGAGAAAGACAGGAGTAGAGAAAGAACCAGATATCACTCTGATACGTGTGCTGCCGGGGACTGAACTCAGGAACTCATGCTTGAGAGGCTAATACTTTTATCCACTGCCCCACCTCCCGGACCACTATACTTATGTTTTCTAAAAACAATTTCAGTTTCCCCTTGTTAATATAAAATTTTGAAGGGGGAAGGGAGAGGCCAGTGGTGTAATGGGTTAAGCACACACAGTATGAAGCATAAGGACCCACACAAGGATCCCGGTTCGAGTTTCCGACTCCCTTACCTGCGAGGGGTGGGGGGAGTCACTTCACAAGTGGTGAAGCAGGTCTGCAGGAGTCTATCTTTCTTTCCCTCTCTATCTTCCCCTTCTCTCTCAATTGCTCTCTGACTTATCTAGAAAAAAAACTGAAAACAGTAGATTCATAGTGCAGGCACTGAGCCCCAGTAATAACCCTGGAGGCAAAGAAATCATATATATAACTTTGAGTTTGTTTGTGTTTCTGGAAAAATGACCCTTTTGCTTGTTTTGAGTGCTAGAGGTATTTTGAGAGGCTTTAAATTGTTTTTCTTTTCAATGTTGCTGTTGTGGAGTCCATTTATTCTTTATATATTTTATTTATTTATTTTTTAAAATAAAAATTATTTCTATTACAACATTTAATATAATAGTAAATTAGTTCATTTGCTTACAAAGATATTTTATTTTATTTATTTATTTTTTCCTCCTCCAGGGTTATTGCTGGGCTCGGTGCCTGCACCATGAATCCACCGCTCCTAGAGGCCATTTTTCCCCCCTTTTGTTGCCCTTGTTGTAGCTTCGTTGTGGTTATTATTATTGCCCTTGTTGACACAATTCGTTGTTGGATAGGACAGAGAGAAATGGAGAGAGGAGGGGAAGACAGAGAGGGGGAGAGAAAGATAGACACCTGCAGACCTGCTTCACCGCCTGGGAAGCGACTCCCCTGCAGGTGGGGAGCCGGGGGCTCGAACCGGGATCCTTACGCCGGTCCCTGGGCTTTGCGCCACATGCGCTTAACCCACTGCGCCACCGCCCGACCCCCGATATTTTATTTTTAAAAATCCTTTTATTTACTATTGGATAGAGACAGAGATAAATTGAGAGGGGAGGAGACAGAGAGAGGAAAACAGACAGAGATCCATCTGCAGCCCTATTCTTTCACTCACGAAGCTTTCCCCCTGCAGGTGGGGATCAGGGACTGGAACTCAGGTCCTTGTGCACTGTGATGTGTGTACTTAACCAGGTATACCACCACCTGGACCCTACAATCCATTTAATTTCTTAAAAAAAATTTTTTTTTGTCATCACTGGGGTGTCACCACTTCAGGTTGTCTTTTTTGTTTTTTTCCAGATAGGAACACAGAGATGGAGGTAAAGAGAAAGATACCACAGCACTGAAACTTCCTTCGGTATGGATTGGGCTGGGTTTGAACCTGGAGAAAAAGAAAGGAAGGAAGGGAGGGAGGGGAGAAGGGAGGAAGGAAGGGAGGAAGGGAGGAAAGGAAGGAAAAAAGAAAAGCAAGGTAAAATGCGAGGGCCAGCAAGGTAGTTCACCTGTGAAAGGCACCTGGTCTGCCATGCGCACGAGGCAGGTTCCAGTCTGGCCCCCACGGCGCTGGTGCCTTTCAACCTGAACGTAAGCCTGGAGAGATGTACCCTTAAGAGATGGCAAGGAAAAAAAATATGGAGATTTCATTTGTGGTGATATTAAAAAGGCTGGTTTTTAAGGAAGAGATGGGCAGTGATTAGAAGACCTAGTTCACGGACTCCTAGGACAGAAGGCCAATTCTAATCAGGGGGAAAGTCATGACACAGAAGACAAACTTAGGGGCACACTGGTCTGGTTTGGACACAGAGTAAGGAACCTAGTCCAGCTGAGATGAAGGCAGACAGAAAGTAAAGCTAGAGGGATTTTTTTTTTTTTTCTGGTGATATTTCAAGGACAGACTGGAGTATCTATACCTGGCTGACTTACCAGGTCTCTCTCTATTCCACTGTTCCTTCCTTCTCTCTCATTCTCTTCTCTCTTCATGCCACTTGTTATACTGTACGGTAACAAAAATTGACGGGTGGGGAGACAGAGAGAGAGAGAAGGGGGGTCAAACACCCTGCAGGCCTGCTTCACCACTCTCAAAGCACCCCCTACAGGTGGAGACTGGGGGTTTGAACCCAGATCCTTGTGCATAGTAACATGCTCAACCAAGCGTGTTGAGCCCCGATGGTTACAATTCTGACAGAAAACAGATTCCACCACTTGCCAAACCCAACTAATGTCTTTGGGGGGGGGGGGCGGACGGGATGTATATTTGGTATATACTAGGTTGTTGGAAAAATCATGACTCATTTTTGTGTAGAAAAACAGAAAAATATGCCATGACTTTCCCTACAACCCAATAGATTCTGACATCTGCTTAGCAGTCAGTGAGATAGGTTAGATGTCTTAACAGTTTACCACAAGGAAGTTTTAGAATGTGTTTGTTTTGTCCCTTCCCACATTTTATTCAGTTCATAGGTTCTCTGTCTCTCTTGGCCTCTGTCTCTCTCCCTTTCTTTCTCCCATCAATGTGTGTGGTGGAGTTGGGGGGAGGGGGTCTATGCTTAAATGTGGTTGTGCCTATGACAAAGTGAGCCAACATTTCTACCCTTAACTATATATAGAACTTATAGTGGATTTGAAAATCTCATTTGGACATAGAATTTGTTTGGTATAGACTTCCTTGCTTTGGGTCTATTCTGTATTGTAAATCCCTGAATATTTTTCCAACTCATGATCATAGTGTGTGTGTGTGTGTGTGTGTGTGTGAGAGAGAGAGATAAATGTACAAAAGAGGGCAAAAAAGGTACAAACTTCCAGATGTAGGGGGGCAGACTGTAGCGCACCAGGTTAAGCATACATAGTAAAAACTTCCAGATGTATAATACCTAAGTCGTGGGCATGCAATGTACAGCATGGAACCAGAGTTAACAGTGCTATTTGGTGCATCTGAAAGTTAAAGACTGGGGGTGGGGTGGGGTGGGGTGGTACGTGGTGGTACACCTGGTTAAGTGAACACATTAGAGTGCACAAGGACCCAGGTTCAAGCCCCTGGTCCCCACCTGCAGGGGGGTGAAGTGGGGCTGCAGGTGTCTCTCTCTATCTCTTTCTCATTCTATCTTCTCCTCTCCTTACAACTTATCTCTGTCTCTATCCAATAATAAATAAATAACAATAAAAATTTTTAAAAAGATGTATTATTAAAAAAAAGTTAAGACAATTCCCCTCTGCAATTCCCCTCCTGGGGATATATCCTAAGGAACCCAACACATCCATCCAAAAAGATCTGTGTACACATATGTTCTTGGCAGCACAATTTGTAATAGCCAAAACCTGGAAGCAACCCAGGTGTCCAACAACAGATGAGTGGCTGAGCAAGTTGTGGTATATATACACAATGGAATACTACTCAGCTGTAAAAAATGGTGACTTCACCGTTTTCAGCCGATCTTGGATGGACCTTCAAAAAATCATGTTGAGTGAAATAAGTCAGAAACAGAAGGATGAATATGGGATGATCTCACTCTCAGGCTGTAGTTGAAAAACAAGATTAGAAAAGAAAACACAAGTCGAACCTGAAATGGAATTGGAGTATTACACCAAAGTAAAAGACTCTGGGGTGGGTGGGTGGGGAGAATACAGGTCCATGAAAAATGATGAATGAAATAGTGGGGGTTGTATTGCTAAATGGGAATCTGGGGAATGTTATGCATGTAAAAAAAAAAAAAGAAGAAGTAGAAACGCAAAGCAGAAAATGACTGAGTTTGGAGTATGGCACCAAAGTAAGAAAGCAGAAGTATACTAGAGTTTGCAGTGAGTACCTCCCTAACACTTCCTCTCCACTTTTCCAAGCTTTGGGTCCATGATTGCTCAACAATTTGTTTGGCTTTGTATGTTAACTCTCTTTTCAGTCACCAGGTTCCAGGTGTCATCAGGATGCCGGCCAGACTTCCCTGGATTGAAGACACCACCAATGTGTCCTGGAGCTCAGCTTCCCCAGAGACCCATCCTACTAGGGAAAGAGAGAGGCAGACTGGGAGTATGGACCGACCAGTCAACGCCCATGTTCAGCGAGGAAGCAATTACAGAAGCCAGACCTTCTACCTTCTGCAACCCTCAATGACCCTGGGTCCATGCTCCCAGAGGGATAGAGAATGGGAAAACTATCGGGGGAGGGGGTGGGATATGGAGATTGGGCGGTGGGAATTGTGTGGAGTTGTACCCCTCCTACCCTATGGTTTTGTTAATTAATCCTTTCTTAAATTAAAAAAAAAAATTAAAAAAAAAGAAACTAGGACTTCAGAGCAAAAAAAAAAAAAGTTAAGACAGACAGTCAATCTTATATATCAAGACATGAAGAGAAAAACTGAAACTATGATGGGGAAGGATGTTATAATGATGCAACTGAAATTTATCTAATGGCATATTGTGACATTACTATAGTGAAGGCAAATACATAAATAAATGAAGTGTAAAGGAAAGAAAACACAGGGACCATGTACAGACTTGGGGCTATCTGCCAGTTCTTTCATCACAGCAGATTCAGTCTGGGTATGGTGAACCCTAGTGTGCTAAGTTTATCTCAAAACATGCACATATAACTTACACTAAGAGACTCCTTGAGAATGACCCAGAGTGTCTTCAAACAAACACAGATGTGACCTTTCTACCCAGGCCTTCTAGTGCCAGCAATTTTTTTTTTTTTTTTTTTTAGTGAGAAGATCAAATTCTGCTCTGTCCTGAAGCTTATGGAAGGGCTGAGTCTGGTGACAAGGCAGCCAAAGTTGCAAAAAATAAATAAATAAATAAGTATTAAGGGCAGACAAGACAGCACTGCAGAATCAGTTTTCCTTGATGGCAGGCCTAGTTCTTAACTCAATTATAAATGGTGCACTACCTTCCTGAGCAAAAGCACCACATCTGTTTGGACTGGGTTGTGTTGATACAGTTTTCAAATTAGGGGTGACTTGCAAAGATCAGTAGCATCAGTTTAGGATTAAGATAAGCAGTCTTGGTAGAGGGTATTAGTTCCATGACATCTTCAATGACTAGGATCTTACAGGTTTTAATTAGTTTTAACATGAAAATCTCATGTAACTTCTTTTCCTCCTTTCTTGTAAGCACCACAAAACACACACACACATGCACACGCACATGCACACACACGCACACCCCACAAATACCTCCAAATTCAGAATGAGATGGTATGGAAACAAATGACGGGAGAATAACAGTGAAACCTAAGCTAAACGCATGAAGGATTTTACTGTCCAGGAAATTCCTTAAGCAGCTGTTATCCAAACTGGTACAGCTGTTTGTTCTGCTCGCAAAACAAAAAGAAGAGTTTGCTGTGAGTCTTCAAATGGCTATTTGATACAAGAGCACATGTGTAAGGAATCAAATATTTCCTTTGAGATAGAATATACACGTTCAAGAAAATGGCAGATGTCAGGATAAAAAGATGACTGAAATGCAGAGGCCTAAGCTTAGCTGGGTTGCTAGGCTGCCATTTCTTTTCTTCACGGTGTAACCCTTTGAGAAGCAGATCCAACAAGGCCATACTAAGGAATTCGATGCTTGAGTACAGGTGTCTATCTGTGGTGGAAATCTCATCAAATCACTTTGTCATGGAATGCTTACTTCCATATGTAAACAAAACCATATATATATATATATATCTTATTTAACACATAAATGTCTCTAGTCTGGAGATTGCAACAGTGAGAAGAATCAGATGTAGTCTCCACCCTCAAGACCAGTTGGAGGAGGGTTCATAAATCAGACACATAAAGAATTGCGGGGAGTCGGGCTGTAGCGCAGCGGGTTAAGCGCAGGTGGCGCAAAGCACAAGGACCGGCATAAGGATCCCGGTTTGAACCCCGGCTCCCCACCTGCAGGGGAGTCGCTTCACAGGCAGTGAAGCAGGTCTGCAGGTGTCTTTCTCTCCTCCTCTCTGTCTTCCCCTCCTCTCTCCATTTCTCTCTGTCCTATCCAACAATGACGACAACAATAATAACTACAACAATAAAACAACAAGGGCAACAAAAGGGAATAAGTAAATAAAATAAATATTTAAAAAAAAAGAATTGCAATGAGGCTTGTTGGATAGGACAGAGAGAAATGGAGAGAGGAGGGGAAGACAGAGAGGGGGAGAGAAAGAGAGACACCTGCAGACATGCTTCACCACCTGTGAAGTGACTCCCCTGCAGGTGGGGAGCTGGGAGCTCGAACCAGGATCCTTGTGTTGGTCCTTGTGCTTTGCACCACGTGCGCTTAACCTGCTGCACTACCACCCAACTCCCAAAGGCTGGTTTCTTATGCCTGTGTTGGTCACCAGACACTTACATTCTGATAAATAAGTCCAAGCATAATGCTTCCCTTTATTTTGATATCTTCTGAAGTTATTCTCCGGGTAATAAAAATCTCTATTTACATTAATAATACCATGACTGAGAAGAGCAGCAGGGTTAGTGAGTTTTTACGCTGTAACTGAAAACCTCACCAACCTTTGCCCTGACAAATGTGACCCTCTCTGTACACCTGCTGTAACAGCATTCTAAAAGGGGCCGACATTCTATTCTTAAGCTGCCAAACTTTTTCACATGACTTTTTCATAAAGTCCTATGCAGACAGTGGCCTAAGTCCTTAAGGGGTAAGATTCAATTTCTAAACTAACTTCATATATTAGAGGTTTTTAAACACCGTTTCTAACAAAGGACAAGCATTCTGGTTTTCCAAGCTTTCATGACACAAAACTGCCAATGCAATATATGTTTACTACTTACTGTTATGTTTATCAATAGACACAAAATATTGCCAGGGAACTTAGTAATTAAGACTTGCTGTGCTAAACACACACACACACACACACACACACACAACAACAACAACAACAAAAACTAAACTACTTAAGAGATTAACCATCATTCTGTAGTTTAACTTGACCTTTATTTTTTAATTTTTTTTTCCTCCAGGGTTATTGCTGGGCTGGGTGCCTGCACCATGAATCCACCGCTCCTGGATGAATCCACCCCCCCCCCCTTTGTTGCCTCCATGAATCCACCCCTCCCCCTTTGTTGCCCTTGTTGTTGTAGCCTTGTTGTGGTTATTATTATTACCATTGTTGATGTTGGTCATTGTTGGACAGGACAGAGAGAAATGGAGAGAGGAGGGGAAGACAGAGAGGGAGAGAGAAAGATAGACACCTGCAGACCTGCTTCACTGCCTATGAAGCGACTCCCCTGCAGGTGGGGAGCCAGGGGCTTGAACCGGGATCCTTACGCCGGTCCCTGCACTCTGCGCCACATGTGCTTAACCCACTGCGCCACCGCCCGACCCCTATTTTTTAAATTTATCTTTATTTATTTATTGGATAGAGACAGAAATCAAGAGGGAAGGGGGTGATAGAGGGAGAGACAGAGAGACACTTGCAACTCTGCTTCACCACTCACAAAGCTTCCTCCCTGCACGTGGGAACTGGGGGCTCGAACCTGGGTCCTTGTGCAGTGTAACATGTGTGCTCAGCCAGGTGCGCTGCCACCCGGCCCGTTTTTTAATTTTTAAAAAAGGATCTAGGGCCCAGGTGGCAACACATCCACTAGAGTGCACGTATTACAATGCACAAGTGATGAGTTCAAGACCCTACGCCCCACCATAGAGGAGAAACTTCATGAGAGATGAAGTAGGGCTACAGGTGTCTCTCTGCCTCTCTCTTCCTCTATCTCCTCCTTCCTTCTTCATTTCTCTCTTTTTCTATCCAGTAAATGGATTAACACATATAAAAATGAAGATTTCATTTACTTACGTGTATATTAATAACAGAATAGAGAACCAGAGCATCACTCAGGTACACACCATACTGAGGACTGAACTTGGGACCTCCTGCTTAAGACTCCACTGCTCCCTCCACTGTGTCACATCCCCTCTATCTTTGACTTTTGGACGTCCATCTAACACCAAGGAAAAAACATTTATTCAAGCAGGACTTGTACAGCATGCCCAGTCCTCTGGCAGATCCTAGGTGGTCTTTGCTTCTCAGAGCACTCAGTACTTCTGTCAAAAGAATTCGAGACAGTTATGCCATGAGAAGTCATAGACTTGCAGATGCAGGAGACTCACTGCTAAGGAGACAGCCAGGAAAACTAACCAAACAACCAAACAAACAAAACAAACAGGGGCAGTATTTTCTAACTCTATCCCAAGAATGCCTCAACAAGTTCACTGACAGATGCAGCTGGAAGAAAAACTTAGAATTTAAAGTTCTAGCAACATTACTTATTAGTTGAATTTAATGACCCTAGAGCTAGTAGATTTCCACATCTACAAACTGGGATAACAGTTACTTCACAAACTGCATTCTTTCAGAAAGAAGGATGACTTAGAGATCAAATAATATGGCGTGACAGCATTCTTTTCCTTTGATGCGTTAAACAGCAAAGTGACCTCTGTCCAAACTATGCCAGCTCAAGCCAGCAAGATTGGCTGAAAAGCCCTCCCCCCACCTCTCTCTCTCTCTGTCTCTCTGTCTCTCTCTCTCTCTCTCTCTCTCTCTCTCACACACACACACACACACCTAAGGAATCACTTTTTGGGTGATGGATATGAAGTCCATACTTGATGTAATGTGCTGCTGTTGATGTTATTCTCTGACAATTTTTCCTTTTTATGGATGTCAGTTCTCTGGCATTCACTCCTTTTTCTCTTATCTATTTCTTTTTTACTGCCAGGGTTTTCACTGGGGATTCACATCTGCAGGATTCCACCATTTTTCTGCCATTCCACTGGCAGACTCATTTTTATTTTTACTTAGGTAGAGGGCAAAAAGGAGGGGGAGAGAGAGAGAGAGAGAGAGTAGAGAGAGAAAAAGAGAGGAACCATAGCTTTTTAATTTTTGTCTTTATTTATTGGATGGAGAGAGGCAGAAATTGAGTGTGTGGGGGGAGACAGAGAGATACCTGCAACACTGCCTCACCAATCGCAAAGCTTTCCCTTTGCAGGTGGGAACTGGGGGCTCGAACCCAGGTCCTTGTGCACTGTAACATGTGCATTCGACCAGGTGCGCCATCACCCAACCCCGGTGCCACAGCTCGTCAGGTTTCCATCTTGCATGGTCATCCCATGTGGTGGCTGGGGCTTAGCCTTAAGTCTTGGCGCACAGAATATATTCTCCTAGGTGAGTAACCTCCTGGGCCCTGATATTTACTCCTTTTTCTTTCCAATAGCATCTTGTTGTCTACCGAATATCAGAATACGAACAATCACTAAGAAAAAGGAATTCAAACAGCATATGGTAACAGGGCAAATATTTTTCTTCCCTAACTTTATAACTAAAGAAAAGCTTTCCCGAGTCCTGAACTAGTCTTAAACATTTATTTGAAAGTTTGCCATGAATTCACATATTTTCTCTTAGTCCTTGAGAAAAGAGTCTTTGTTTTCTCTATAGCCCTAAAAGCCACCCAGTTTTTAGCACAAGAGTGAGGACGTGACTATAAATCAAGTGAGGTAAATGTAGAGTCTTGGGAAAAAGTTCACCAATACAATATGGAAAGCAGGGACTTTGACTATTATAACCATTTAAGACTCTTAAAAAACACAACACAGGGAGTCGGGCTGTAGCGCAGTGGGTTAAGCGCAGGTGGCGCAAAGCGCAAGGACCGGCATAAGGATCCCGGTTCGAACTCCGGCTCCCCACCTGCAGGGGAGTCACTTCACAGGTGGTGAAGTAGGTCTGCAGGTGTCTGTCTTTCTCTCCTCCTCTCTGTCTTCCCCTCCTCTCTCCATTTCTCTCTGTCCTATCCAACAACAACAACATCAATAACAACAACAATAAAACAAGGGCAACAAAAGGGAATAAATAAATTAAATAAATATAAAAAAACACAGATGTTACTAAATCTAGTATTATTTTATTTATTTATTTTTTTTATTATTTTATTCCACAGAAGGAATAAAAGCTCTACCATCTGGCTTACAGGTGAAATTACTTAATTTCAAGTGTCAGAGTGTGTACTTGCCCAAAAGTGTAAAGATTCCCTACTAAAAAAAAATACAAAGTTCAGTTAAGAATCATCATTGATGCTTCTGTACTGAAAATCAACACCATTTTTACCTCAGTCCTGAAAATACAGCACCCAAGAGTAATCTCTCAAATTACTAAACAAAAGTGCCTATAAGACAATGAATTCCTTGTGCTGTGCAAGCACAGTTAGTTATACCCCATGCGGCAAAGGGTTTCATGTATCAAAATATATAAAAGTACAGTAAGGAATATAAACTATCAAACAGTGATGATACAGATATGCTCTCGGCAAGAACAGTCATCTCCAAAGCAAATGCTCCCAGGGAACATTCTCTGTAGCTGTGTGGCCTAGGTTTATTTTTATAGGCTGTTCTTAACACAATGGCATGCTGTAAAAAGTTCTGTTAACCAGAACCAACTTAAAAAAAAAAAACTGTACTAAATAAATCCTTTTGATAGATGCCAAATCAGGATAGCTTTAAGGTTTTTTTTTTTTTAATTGCAGCAAGATGGCAGTATTAGTCACATAGGAATGAAATTGTCAAATTTTCCTGAAACTAGAAATAAGGGACCCATTTCCTGCAGAGGAAAAGTAAATGTTAGTCATATAGAGAATAACAGTATCCATAGAGGTCACTTATCTATATATAAGAAATATGTTTTTAAATCTTCTTTTCCTGACTGTAGGTGATGCTATGCAAATTAGTGTGCTCTTCAATTTTCATTATTAACAGTAGCTTCAGTTTGGGACTTCTGGCTTGAGTGACTAGTACACACTATAACAATGTCATGGATGAGTATTTGTAAGAAGGAACAGGTTCAGGGTACTTAATAGCAATTGCTCTCAATAAGTCATCTAACCCTGTGCCTTGGTGTCCTTGGTCAAGATTAAAGAACTGAACATACATTAAACATTCTTTTAAATGCATATTTTTTAAATTATTATTTATTTTCCCTTTTGTTGCCCTTGTTGTTTTGTTGTTGTAGTTATTATTGTTGATGCCATTGTTGTTGGATAGGACAGAGAGAAAATGGAGAGAGGAGGGGAAGACAGAGAGGGGGAGAGAAAGACACCTGCAGACCTGCTTCACCACTTGTGAAGCGACCCCCCTGCAGGTGGGGAGCTGGGAGCTTGAACCGGGATCCTTACGTCTGTCCTTCCGCTTTGTGCCATGTGCGCTTAACCTGCTGAGCTGCCGCCCGACTCCCACATTAAACATTTTTACTGTGACTGTTTTTCATAAATTTTGACTATTATTCTCATCAGCTAACACCAGCAGATGTTACAGGAGACATGAATGGAGTGGTAGATTAAGTTCAGTACAATGTGCATGCTATCCTTCAGAATGTCTTTAAAATGATGGAAACTTAAGGTTATTTCCAGTACATGTGGAAGCCAAAAGTGACCTAGTCCACGAGTGTTTGGTGTGCTGGGTGCCAGAAGACATACCTGGCCAGATTTTTGTTTTCCTAATAAGTTTAGTGACTAGATGTATTTAAAAAAAAAATAAAACATTTTCAAATTATCTTTATTTATTAGACAGAGAAAGCCAGAAATTGAGAGGGAGGGGGAGATAGAGAGGGAGAGACACCTGCAGCCCTGTTTCTCCACTCTTGAAGCTTTTCCCTCTGCAAGTGGGGACCAGGGGCTTGAACCCAAGTCCTTGTACACTGTAATGTCTGTGCTTAAGCAGGTGTGCCACCACCTGGCCCCGACCAGATGTTTTTTCATCATGTAAATATGATCTCATTTTTCTGGTCATGGTACAGAGTAACGTATAAGGAGATAATAAGAGAGTGAATTTTGCAACTGGTAAGCCACTGAGTTGATATTTTATCATTCTTACCTCATTTGATGGAATCGTGGCAAAGGGCTTTATGATAGCAGCTAACGGGATCTGAGCCTGCTTGGCCATATCTGACGTGCACGGGAAACAGTATGCTGTGCAGCGTATGTACCGAGGACTAGCATTGCCTGAAACATTCAAAGGGACGCATGAAGATGTTCTTAGGAACACCACCCACTCTAAAACATTCATGATGGTACTTTAGATAGTGCGTTGACTTATTACTTTTTATTTTTTATTTATAAAAAGGAAACATTGACAAAACCACGGGATAAGAGGGGTACAACTTCGCACAATTCCCACCACCAGATTTCCGTTTCCCATTGCCTCCCCTGATAGCTTTCCCATTCTTTATCCCACGGGGAGTATGGACCCAAGATCATTGTGGGATGTAGAAGGTGGAAGGTCTGGCTTCTGGAATTGCTTCCCCGCTGAACATGGGTGTTGACAGGTCGATCCATACTCCCAGCCTGAGTGCACTGACTTATTTGTAAAGCTTTGTTCATGCTTTCTTTTGTAAGAGGTAGTATTTTGCGATTCAACAATCTATATCCCTGGTACACTCTGATTCTGTGCAAAATAAAACCCTTTGAGTTCTACCAGTGTGTGTGTGTGTGTGTGTGTGTGTGTGTGTGTGTGTGTGTGTGTGTGTATGGAGAGAGAGAGAGAGAGAAGTGGTGTTTTAATTATTCTGATTCGCAATAAGCAGGAGATTACTACAGCTCACTCAGATCTGAGAGCTGTTTAGATTCACTGGAAGCAATAAAGCAAAGGGACAGAAGGTGAAAGACTGAAGTTCCCTCTTTATCTTTCATACTAGCAAGTGATACTTTCTCAATATGATCTGACTTCTAACTACTTCTGTTTCTAAACTGGTAAGCCGCACTTAGAGATGCCATTATATTGGTAATAGAAATATTTTTTTATTATTTATTTTCCCTTTTGTTGCCCTTGTTTTACTGTTGTTGTAGTTATTATTGCTATTGATGTCATCGTTGTTGGATAGGACAGAGAGAAATGGAGAGAGGAGGGGAAGACAGAGGGGGAGAGAAAGACAGACACCTGCAGACCTGCTTCACCGCCTGTGAAGTGACTCCCTTGCAGGTGGGGAGCCGGGGGCTCGAACGGGGATCCTTATGCTGGTCCTTGCGCTCTACGCCAGGTGCGCTTAATCCACTGCGCTACCGCCCGACCCCCCAGAAATATTTTTAAAAGCTTAAATTTAAATTTTAAAATATTTAAATATTCTAAAAGCTTAAGTCTACTTTTAATATAGATGGGGTTCCCTAGCCAAATACCTTTCAATTCACAGTATACATGATTATTCAAACAATATGCACGGCACGAAAAATGCTTTGCATCAAGAGAGTAGCGTATGTAAAGATGTGAAACAAACTGGCGATACATTACAATCAGATCTCTGTTATCGTTGATGCTTTCAACACTGTCCTAGGAGTTGCTTTACAAAGCTGATATTCCTATGGAGGACAAAGCCAATAGCAAAGCTAACAAAATGAGCGAACTCAAGAGAACATTCAAGGTGAGTAAAAACTATGAAGAGAGCACAACTGGCCACAGGCAGCAGGGTGGGAAGCAAAATGCAATTTTAATGGTCACAGTTCAGAGTTAGGTCGTGGAAAGGCGGCATCTAAACAAAGACTCTTAGGGGAAGAGATCTCCCAAGGCGGCTGTCTGGAACTGGCCTGGTACAGAAGTTGGAAGATGCTATGTGTCTGGGGGTGGAACAGATGTGGGGCCCCGTAGCTGGTGAGAGGCTCAGAGAAGCTGGGGAAGAGCAGATCACAGAGACACTTGAGATCATTTTAAACTGGGAGTCGGACAGTAGTGCAGCGGGTTAAGCGCATGTGGTGCAAAGCTCAAGGACTGAAAGGATCCCGGTTCGAGCCCCCAGCTCCCCACCTGCAGGGGAGTCACTTCACAGGCGGTAAAGCAGGTCTGCAGGTGTCTATCTTTCTCTCACCTTCTCTGTCTTCCACTCCTCTCTACATTTCTCTCTGTCCTATCCAACTACGACAACATAAGTAACAACAATAACTACAACAACAATAAAAAGACAACAAGGGCAACAAAAGGGAAAATAAAATTAAAAAAAGATTTAAAAAAAGATCATTTAAAAACTCCTGGCTCTTACTCTTGAGTGAAATGAGGAGCCAGTGTGTCACATTCTGGGCAGAAAAGCATCGTTATTTGACTTGGGTTCACTTGGCTTGTAGCTCGGAAGCTGGACTTGAATGGGGAGGAGAGCCAGGGAAACTAGTCTGAAGGTTGTGCAGTGAGTGACCAGGTGAGAAATGGCAGCAGCAGGGGCTAATAACAATGGCAGAACTGCTGTCAGGAGGCCAGATTCAGGATGCACCTGAGGGTGTGGGGATTTACTATTCATGGGTGTGAAGAATGGGGGAGGGGTAAGATGAAAGTGGTGAGATAAAAGGGGGTCAGAAAGGGTTCCAAAGTTTTTGATCTAAGGAACCAGACACAAGAAGTTGCCGTTAACCAGAATGAGAAAGGTGGATGGGAGGAAAGATATTTTAATTTTAATTTTATTTATGAGAAAGATAGGAGGAGAGAGAGAAAGAACCAGATAGCACTCTGGTACATGTGATGCTGGGGATTGAACTCTGTACTTCCTGCTTGAGCGTTCAATACTTTATCCACTGCACCATATCCTGGATCACTTTCTTTTCTTTTCTTTCCTTTTTCTCTTTCTTTTTTTAAAAAAATATTTATTTATGTATTCCCTTTTGTTGCCCTTGTTGTTTTATTGTTGTAGTTATTATTGATGTTGCTGTTGAACAGGACAGAGAAAAATTGAGAGAGGAGGGGAAGACAGAGAGAGGGAGAGAAAGACAGACACCTGCAGACCTGCTTCACCACTTGTGAAGTGACTCCCCTGCAGGTGGGGAGCCAGGGTCTCGAACCGGGATCCTTAGCTGGTCTTTGTGCTTTGCACCATGTGCACTTAACCCGCTGCGCTACCGCCTGACTCCTTTATTTATTTATTTTTTGCCTCCAGGGTTATCACTGGAGCTTTGTGCCTGCACTATGAATTCATTGCTCACGGAGGCCATCTTTTTTTTTTTTTTTTCCCATTGTTGTTGTTGTAGGATAGGAGATAGAGAAATTTAGAGAGGACGGGAAGACAGAGAGGGAGAAAGACAGACACCTGCAGACCTGCTTCATTGCTTGCAAAGGAACCCTCTGCAGGTGGGGGGCCGGGGGCTTGAACTAGGATCCTTGCGCTTGCTGGTCCTTGCACTTTGCACTATGGGCACTAAACCCGGTGTACTACTGCCCAGCCCCCTATTTTCATTTTTATAAAGATTTATTTAAGGGGAAGTGGAGGAAGAGGAGCACTGCTTAACCCTGGCATATGATGGTGCCAGAGACTGAACCTCCAAGCCCTGAGGCCTCAAGCACTATCTCCCGCCCACAGAGGGATCTCTTAATGGGTGTCTGGGTAGAACACTAACCTGATTCTGGTACCATTTGGAAAATGTACTAAGCAAATGGTGATGCTGAGAAGACAGTTAAATACAGGAGGCTGGGCACTGGGCAGCAAGGTGGGCTAAAGATGTTCTTAGCATCTAAATCATAGCTGAAGGCAGGAAAATGAGATCAGAACCCCAAGCACCTTGTGCCTCACCAAGTGCCTGTTGTGTAAGAACAGCACTGACAGCAGCCAGAGGATCCAGAGAGAATGGTCGCCGGCTAGACCTGAGTTGGTGCAATGCAGACAGGCCATAAGATGTGTTTGTACTAGTGCTATACTTCCAAGATGGAGTATGTGACCCATTCAGATGGAAATTGAGCATATGAGACTTCACATTCTGTCAGGCTCTCTTTAAAATTTGCCACAAACAGGGAGTTGGGTGGTAGTGCAATGGGTTAAGCGCACGTGGCACAAAGCGCAAGGACCAGCGTAAGAATTCCGGTTCGAGCCCCCGGCTTCCCACCTGCAGGGGAGTCGCTTCACAAGCGGTGAAGCAGGTCTGCAGGTGTCTATCTTTCTCTCCCCCTCTGTCTTTCCCTCCTCTCTCCATTTCTCTCTGTCCTATCTAACAATGACGACATCAACAACAAAAATAACTACAACAACAATGAAAAACAACAAGGGCAACAAAAAGGGAAAATAAATAAATATTTTTTTTAAATGCCACAAACAGTAGCATAACATGCTCCTGGAGAGATCAAACTTGTAGAGGGACAGATACAAATATGGGATATGGACTTGAGAGAGAGAGAGAGAGGGAGAAAGATAAAGAGAACGAGAGAGAAAAAGTGAGAAAGAGTGGGTGTATGTGTGTGTGTTCAGGCTCTCCTCAACACATCTGAAATTGGGCACTTTACACCAAAAATTATTTAAAAATCTGGTGGAAAAAAATATAAGTATAGAACCAGGCCGACTGACTTTTCCAGTATTCACCCCCCTACTGCTCTGTTCAAGTTAGCTTACTAGGTTTCCAATGTATGAAATAAATTAAACCAAATCAGACCACAGACCAGTTTAAACCCAGAGATTCAAACAAAGACCTTCCTTCAAATGGTATGTTCCCCTATCCCTCACCAGAAAGTCTCTGGCTTTTTATAAGCTGGGAACAGGATTCAATTGGTTTGAGTGATTGATGGCAAACTGATCTCTATCACTAAGTAGAAAGGGTCTCCCCCATTAGTTATAACATTACTGAAGGATATCAGTACATCTATAGGAAAAAAGAAAGTGATACATTTACAATCTACATTAAAAACAGAAGACATGATTAAGGAAGAATACCTTGGTCTTGTATCACACAATCTGTAGTGACCAGGGGAGGGACCTGGCCTCTGGTGTGGGTGGCATACACTTGTCCCTCTCTGGCGGATCTATCATTCTCGATCACCTGGATCTGATCAATAAGACATAAGAGCAGGTTAGAATAAGAAAAGACTCTCCCCGACACCCCTGCCCCATATCCAATCACAAAGAGACATTTTCTGTATCATTTCAGATGAGACTTTTCAGAGAGAAGCATGGCTCACTGGGAACTGTCCTCTGTACAGTTTACTGACTTTCCTCATTTCAGACCGGCAGCTTCCACATTCTAGTCTATAATATTGTTAACTTTAACCTTAATCTTTTAGAGAACTTTATTTTTATACAGTTTGTTTACTGGGACCATAGACAAGCATTAAAAAATCTCTATTAGGCAAAACAAAAATAACTTTTGAAAGAAAACACATTTTGGGGGGCTGGGTGGTGGCGCAGCGGGTTAAGGGCACATGGCGCGAAGCACAAGGACCAGAGTTAGGATCCCGGTTCGAGCCCCCAGCTCCCCACCTGTGGGTGGGGAGGGGGTCGCTTCACAGGCAGTAAAGAAGGCTTGCAGGTGTCTATCTTTCTCTCCCCCTCTCTGTCTATCCCTCATCTCTCAATTTCTCTCTGTCCTATCCAACAACAACAGCAATAACAACTACAAAGATAAACAACAAGGACAACAAAAGGGAAAAAATAGCCTCCAGGAGTAGTGGCTTCATAGTGCAGGCACCGTGTCCTAGTGATAGCCCTGGAGGCAAGGAAAAAAAAAAAGAAAGAAAAGAAAACACATTGTTACAATTACTAAAGAAATATCTAAATGATTAAACATAATTAAATTCAGAAGTGACCTGCAATCTATAGCCTAATGATGCTCTTAACCTTTAATGTGCATTTCAAGTCCTCTCTACTCTCTTTGACATGCAAGAGCCAAACACCATAGTATGTTCCCACCTGGATTTATGTACTAAAGTCTCTAAGCCTTGTTGTCTAGTATGGAAACATTTTATATTACTCTATCAATGCATCTATCAATAAAGAATATAGAGATTAAAATACATTGTTCTCTTGTAATTGTCTACAGATGGGAATAATGAGCAAAATCTACCAGTACGTAGTCAATAAAATAAGAAGGAGTTCTAGCAGTGATCTTCTTTCCATTCTCCTTGCCCTCAAAAGAAAAAGATGAGGGTGTTAAAAACTATGGCAAGGACAAAGAGGAGAAAAAAGGAAGAGTGGTATGAGTGCCCAGACTAAAACAGGGAGCCTTGGCAAGTATCTAGTCCTTTCTATTCCTTAAGAATACCATCTCGGCCCCACCTACAGGGAGAAAGCTTTGCAAGTGGTGAAGCAATGTTGCAGGTGTCTGTCTCTCCTCTATCACCCCCTTCCCTCTCAATTTCTGGCTGTCTCTATCCAGTAAATAAACTAAGATAATAAAAAAATTAAAAAAAAAAAAAAAGAATGCCATCTTGGGGGTCGGGTGAGAGCGCAGCAGGTTAAGCGCACACGGTGTGAAACTCGAGGATCGGGTGTAAGAATACCATCTCACCCGGTCCAGGCTGTAGTTCACACTGATATCACTGACTTTATAGGATACAAGGAATAAATCAAAGCTATCTCTAAATCTGCACGTTTCTGTCTTTCTAATTTCACAGGCCTTGACTTCTGATTATCCTAAGCACACAAAGTTTTCTTCAAACATAACTACTGTAAGACACAGTTGAGATAAAAAAGCAACAAGAAAAATCGATCTATATTTCAACTGCAGGTTAACCAGATTCATTTAAAACTGGAGTCATTTTATATTATCAACATTTACTATAATCATTTCAGCCAACAAAATGTCAAATTTGAAAGGAAGGTGAAAGTTGTGATAATATGTGCATTGGCCACGGATAGCTCTCAGCCATCAAACGAACTACATCACCAAAATTTTCATTTTTAAATTAACCATTTCTAATTTACAAATTACTGCTCTCCAAAAAAAAAATCAATGCTATAGGTGGCAATTACATTTCAGAATTAATCTACATCTTGGCTGGGATATCACAAAAACAGAAATACAATAGTTCCAGCAATTTAAGACATTGACGTTTAAAAGTTAAACCAAATGCAAGTTCTCAAGAAAGAGTCTTGGAGATGAAAGAATAAAAAGGGTCTTCATGAGAATGAGATTTATATCCATATCAAATAATATTGCATCTGCCGAACACAACCTAATCAACGCAACGATGGCCACCTCAACATGCTTCACTTCATACTGTGTCCAGAGACTTCACATGTGGAATGACAACCCTTCAGCTTCATTACTCGGGTGAGACCTTTCCTTTCATAGTATACTCTAATTCCATCTCAGGTGGTTCACTTTCTAACAAAGTCCCAAAACCTAGATATACACCAGTTTCTGTGAGAGAGAGTATATGTTCACACTTATCCATAAACTACTGCAAAATATATACCTGAAAGCAGAAGTACACTAGAGTTTGCAGTGAGTAACTTCCCCCAACACTTCCTCTCCACTATTCCAAGCTTTGGTTCCATGACTGCTCAACAATTTGTTTGGCTTCGAATGTTAACTCTCTTTTCAGTCACCAGGTCCCAGATGCCACCAGGATGCTGGCCAGACTTCCCTGGACTGAAGACCCCACCAATGTGTCCTGGAGCTCTGCTTCCCCAGAGACCCACCCTACTAGGGAAAGAGAGAGGCAGACTGGGAATATGGACCGACCAGTCAATGCCCATGTTCAGTGGGGAAGTAATTACAGAAGCCAGACCTTCCACCTTCTACAACCCTCAATGACCCTGGGTCCATGTTCCCAGAGGGATAGAGAATGGGAAAGCTATCAGGGGAGGGGGTGGGATATGGAGATCGGGTGGTGGGAATTGTGTGGAGTTGTACCCCTCCTACCCTATGGTTTTGTTAATTTATCCTTTCTTAAATAAAAAAAATAATTTAAAAAAAGGGTCTTCATGAGCTTTAGTCTGTGATGAGGTGGCTTGATGGCCGTGACTCTTGCTTGACATGCCAAACCTTTCTCAGAACATAAACATTTCCTGTTTGCTTCAGCAAAGATGCCACTGGAATCACACTCACGCTTGGCTGAAATGACTAGAGTACGCTAGGTCCATCAAATAGAATCAAAGACGTGAAAGAAGGAGACTGGTTCTCCAGGAGTGTGTGGAAAAGCAGGGTCAGGGAGAAACAGGTGAGTTATGTGCGCGCATGTAAGGCAGGGTGAGAGAAATGACTTCTGAGTAGTTCTTCTGCAGACACGAAGGAGAATGAAGAGGAGTGCGTAAAATTCCCTCCGCTTTAGACTGGGGATAAGACTGCCAGTAAATGGTCAGCTGAGCACTTGGTTCCAGATTAACAGATAACAGGCACTCAGAAAATACGATCTTCCATCTTTCTTCTAGAAGGAAGAATTTATTTAGTCAGGGGAAAAAATATATATATATATATTACTTTGGGAATAGGAACATAAACAGGCTCTGTCTGTCACTGTTGTTTCATTATGTTTAAGATAAAGTTAACACTGGGCTGATCTGCATTGCATATATTTTAAGAATTTTGAATGAATCCCAGTATAGATTTGCTAACTGCTTCTGACGTTAATATTCATTCAAAAAATATGTGAATGCTGGTGTGCCCCAGTACCTCACCTCTCCAGAGCCCTACCCCACTAAGGAAAGATAGAAATAAGCTGGGGATATGGATCAACCTGCCAACATCCACATCCAGTGGAGAAGCAATTACAGAAGCCAGACCACCCACCTTCTGCACTCCTAAAGAATTTTTGGTCCATACTCCCAGAGGGGTTTGAAATGTTAGGGGAAGATGACCAGAGGGCTCTGAACTCCAATTCCATCAAGACCCAGAGAGAGGAGAGAAGAAAAGGAAGCACAATCTCATACATCAGAAAAGGTATCAGCAGCAAATGCTGGAGAGGGTGTGGGGTCAAAGGAACCCTCCTGCACTGCTGGTGGGAATGTCAATTGGTCCAACCTCTGTGGAGAACAGTCTGGAGAACTCTCAGAAGGCTAGAAATGGACCTACCCTATGACCCTGCAATTCCTCTCCTGGGGATATATCCTAAGGAACCCAACACACCTATCCAAAAAGATTTGTGTACACATATGTTCTTGGCAGTACAATTTGTAGTAGCCAAAACCTGGAAGCAACCCAGGTGTCCAACAACAGATGAGTGGCTGAGCAAGTTGTGGTCTATATACACAATGGAATACTACTCAGCTATTAAAAACGGTGACTTCACCATTTTCAGCCGATCTTGGAGGGACCTTGAAAAATTCATATTAAGTGAAATAAGTCAGAAACAGAAGGATGAATATGGGATGATCTCACTCTCAGGCAGAAGTTAAAAAACAAGATCAGAAGAGAAAACACAAGTAGAACCTGAACTGGAACTGGTATATTGCACCAAAGTAAAAGACTCTGGGGTGGGCGGGTGAGGGGAGAGTACAGGCCCAAAAAGGATGACAGAGGACCTAGTGGTCCTAGAGGACCTAGTGGTCCAAAAATACAAATAAGACACAGCCTAAGTCAGGTAGGATCAAGTGAAGAAAGGCAATGCTAGGAGTTCAAAGAGAGAAGAGATGATGGCCACCACAAACAGAAGAGTGAGTGGAGCTGGGTGACCTGCTAGAGTCGGCAGACTTGCTTTGAAGAATCCCAATTGCCTGCCCACACCCCAGTCTACTGAAATCAGATGGGGGGTAGGGACACAAAACATCAGTATTCTTTTAGAGCTCCATCAGTTATTCTGTGGTACAGTCAGTCCATTATGGACCCTCAAGACTGAAGGCTGACCTGCCGTCAGGAGTCATGAACTGAGTGAAAGACTCAGCAAGGTGTATTACAGTCAACACAGGGGGTGCAGGCATATGGGGCGGGTGGGAAGTTGGTTTCACATAAACAGAACCTTCCTGGGCAAATCCAATGGATGGGGCTGGTGGGGGGAGAGGCAAAGGAACTGAGAATAGAGGGGAGAAGTTAAAAACTTATAATCATGGACCACCCTGTCTACACAGCATGAGGCGAGGGGGAAGCGAGCCAGAGAAGAAGAGGGAGATGGGACGTCCTGGAGGATGAACTGTCGGAGTTGATGTCCTAAAAGGAATGAGCTGGGAAAAGCCAAGAGGGAGGCAGTGGCTAGAGAATGGGAGGCTGTCAATGGAGATGTTGAAGGTGTCCCCTCATTGGCAAGGACAGGAAGGCTGCTAGGACCACATTCACTGAGGAAAAGCAGGAGATCAAGAGCTAAGAGGCTGGGGAAACAGAAACTTCAGAGGTGTAGTATCATTGTCAACAATTTGAACAATAATACTTTTCTTTTCTCTCCTCTCTTCTCCTCTCCTCTCCTCTCCTCTCCTCTCCTCTCCTCTCCTCTCCTCTCCTCTCCTCTCCTCTCCTCTCCTCTTCTCTCCATGGTTATTGCTGGGGTTTGGTGCCTGCACTACGAATCCACTGCTCCTGGAGGCTATTTTTTCCCTTTTGTTGCCCTTGTTGCCCACCCTGTCCAACGCTTGACGTCTCGTCTCCCAATCTGGTCCCCTACACCTACACTGAACTTCTCTGTTCCAGACTCTTGGAAACAGAGTTGGCAGTCAGCTGAGGTCAAGAACAAACACCTCATCACAGACCCCTGCAAGCGTCAACCTGGCTTTGACCTAGCACGTTATGATTGGGCCCTCCTCAATCGCTATCGAACAGGCCATGGCCGGTGCGCCGCTATGTTCCATCGCTGGGGAGCCAGAGACGACCCGAACTGCCCCTGCGGCTCCAGACAGACTATGACCCACATAGTCAACGACTGCCACCTCTCCAGATTCAAAGGAGGTCTCGAAACTTTACATCAGGCTCAACCTGACGCTGTTGACTGGCTACGGAAGAAGGGCAAACGCTAGAAGAAGAAGTTGTTGTTATTATTGCTGTCGTTGTTGTTGGATAAGACAAAGAGAAATTGAGAGAGGAGGGTAAGACAGAGAGGGAGAGAGAAAGATAGACACCTGCAGACCTGCTTCATCACTTGTGAAACAGCCCCCCCTGCAGGTGGGGAGTTGGGGGCTCAAACCGGGATTCTTACGCCAGTCCTTGTGCTTTGCGCCACATGTGCTTAAAACCCACTGCACTACCACCTGGCCCCCAAACAGCAATATTTCTGAAGAGACAAACAGCAACACAAGAACTAAGAACTTCAAAGGATGAACTAGGATAACCTAGGAGTCAACCGATATTATGTGCCAGCAGAGAAGGCAAGTGGTCAAAGTGAATTCAGTGGAAGTAAGTTTTCTCCACATGATGTGTGCTGTGCTTTGATGATACAAGACAAGATGAACTATTATAGTTAATGGAGGAGTTTCTGGCAACTGTGCATGAAGAAGGGTCCTTTGTGAGGGAGACTGTGAGAGAGAACAATGCTTACTGGGCTGGGGATGGCATCTGGATCCAGCTTCTTTGGGAGCTGTGGTGGGCCCACCATCTGTGCGGGGGCCCCCGGGAAGCCTCCGGGATAAGATAGTTGTGGTCCTGCCATCTGAGGGCCGTAGTTGCCTGCAAAGAAAAAGATGATAAAAAGAAATGAGTCTATTCCAAAATCCCAGGCATCGGACTGACAAAATGAGGTTGTTCAGTCACGTGTGCTTCATTTTTCATCTTATTAAAACATAGGCCATCCTCCGAAGGGGGGTTGGATAACATACTCTATCTTCCACCTGAAGAAGATGGGTCCTGAAATTGGTCCAACTCGGAACGCTCCTACTGATGGCCACAGAATGCAAGTTTGGACCTACAGGGATGTAGAGCTTACATAGGCTCCTATGCTGAATATGGGCCCCAGATCAAATCGATGGGGTTTATAGTCAATCTTTATACATCTTTCCCGTATTTGGGAGCTACTCTCTTCCCTGATCCAGCTTTCTAGCTCTTTTTCCAGCCATGACATCATCTCCCCAGACAATAACCTGGGTCCACCTGCATATCAGATGTCAGGCTCAGGCAAAAACTAGTAAAGTCATGCGCCCTTTGGAATATACCTAAAATAGACCTACTAGCTATTTCCAAATTGGAGACCCCAACTCTTCATCTGCACTATTCCAGCATTTAGGCTCATGATTAGTCAACAAATTGTTCTAATATGTTAACTCTTTTTCAATCACCAGGTTGCAGATGCTACCATGATGCCAACCGGACTTCCCTGGGCGACCCCACCAATATGTCCTGGAGCCCCGCTTCCCCAGAGCCCTGCCCCACTAGGGAAAGAAAGGCAGGCTGGGAGGAGTATGGATTGATCTGCCAATGCCCATGTTCAGTGGGGAAGCAATTACAGAAGCCAGACCTTCCACCTTCTGCACCCCATAATGACCCTGGGTACATACTCCCAGAGGGTTAAAGAATAGGAAAGCTATCAGGGCAGGGGATGGGATATGACGTTCTGGGGGTGGGAACTGTACCCCTCTTATCTTATGGTCTTGTCAGTGTTTCCATTTTACAAATAAATAAATTTTAAAAAATTAAAAAGAAAAACATAGGCACACAGAACTCCAGTTAACAGAACTCCGAGGGAACCCAAGGCCTCCTTCGCCCAAGCCACGCCTGCCTTACCCTGCTGTGGAGGATATCCAGAGCCCAGATTCTGTCCTGGAAGAGGTGGGGGCTGGTACTGGGCATTGGGAGGAGGTGGCCCAGGTGGTCCGTCCTGTCTGTGTGTTGGCGGAGGCAAGGGTGAGGCACCAGGTCCATTCAGTGTGGTGGGTGGTGGCGGGAGGACCTGTGATCCAGGCTGCAGAATAGACGGCTGGGGAGGTCGAGGTGGACCCTGCAAGGACGCTGCTGGTAGAGGGCCAGGAGAACCCTGGTTGGGGGGAGTCATCCCCGAACCTGTGTGAGAAAGAGCAGACCACTCAAATACTACATTTCTCTACCCTAGAGGTTCTGTAAAGTGGATAATGGGGCCACTAGCTTTCGTGAAGAGAAAGTAAGAAGGCAACCATGGGGATCAGGAGGTGGCACACCAGGGTAAATGCACAAGGACCTGCGCAAAGATCTGGGTTTGAGCCCCTGCTCCTTAACTGCAGCAGAGACGCTTGCTAGTGGTGAAGCAGGTCTGCAAGTGTCTATCTTTCTCTCTCCCTCTCTATCTCTTCCTTTCCTCTCAACTTCTCTCTGTCCTATTGTATAAAATGGAAAGAAAGAAAAAGAAAAAAAAAAGGCTGCCAGGAGCTGTGGATTCATAGTGCTGGCACTGAGCCCCAGAGATAACCCTGGAAGCAAAAAAAAAAAAAAGACAACCTTACAAATCAAATTTTCATTCCACATGGTGCAAATTTCCTCTGGAAGTGACGCCAGTGTTACCTGGGGCATTGTAATGCAACTGGGAGATTTAAATGGAGGTGAGGGCAACATGTTCATTTATTGAGAAAAAATTTTGCCACCGGGATTATCACCGGGATTCAGTGCCTTCATGATTTCATTGTTTCTGTGGACTTTTCCCCACCCTTTCTTTTTGTTAGAGGGTGTGTGTGTGAGAGAGAGACAGACAGACAGACAGAGAAGGACAGATAGCTGTAGCACCGCTCTACAGCTTGTGAAGCTTCCTCTTATAGGAGGAGTCTGGGGACTTAAACCTGGGTGTGCACTCTACTAGGTGAGCCGCCCCTAGTGAGCAAGTTTGTAATTCAGCTGCATTAACTTTCTATGCTATGTAGCAATTAAGAAATTGTACCTGGTACAAAAATCTAGAAACTCACGCAGAAGAAAATGTTATTGGGCTGCCAAGATAGTCGTGGGTAGTCCACTTGCGCACTTGCTCTGTCCTGGGCACAGTCCAGGCTCACGGGAGAACCAGGAAGACCACCACACTGAGGGAAGCTTCCATGCTATGGTATCTTCTTCTCTGTCTCTCTAGCTCTTTCTAGCCAATTAAGTTGGGCTGGAATAGTGATGTCCCAGTTACAATCAAAACAAAAAAAGGAAGGAAGGGAAGAGAGAGAGAGAGAGAGAAGGAGGGAGGAGAGAGAGAGAGAGGGAGGAGAGAGAGAGGGAGGGAGGAAGGAAGGGAGGAAGGAAGGAAAGAAGGAGGGATACACAACTATTCAGGTAACTTATACATTCAACAAATCATTTGTATCCAGTGCTTGATTGGGTCAAATGCATTTCCAAACTAGGTATAATCCCGGAAAAAAAGATGAACCATTAACATGCTTTCCAATTATTTTGGAAATGATTGTACAGTTGGGCTAGTTTTTTCTTTTATTATTATTATAGTTGTTGTTATTACCACCAGGGTTATCGCTGGGGATCGGTGTTTGCACTAAGAACTCACTGCTCCTGGCAGCCTTTTGTTCTTTCTTCCATTTTTTCCCCCCTCCTCTCTATTTTATTGGATAAAACAGAGAAATTGAGAAAGGAGAGGGAGATAGAGAGGGAGAAAGAAGCGGAGACACCTGCAGAAATGCTTTACTGTTTGTAAAGTGTCTCCCCTGCAGATGTTGTTTGGGGGCTTGAACCTGGGTCCTTACGTACAGTGATATGTGTGCTTAACAGGAGGCACCACCACCTGGCCCCAGTCAGGTTAGTTTTTTCTATTCTCTGATTATGTGAAGTTAAGTTGCTTTGCTGGGGACTTAAAAAGACAGAGAGAGAGACGTTCTTCTGTTTTTTTTTTAAATGGACACTTCTATAAAACCAACTTTAGGAAATGGAAACATTTCTTGTCAATATAAATGGCTGTTTCTGCTGTTCCTACAGCAGAGATTCCTATGGGCAGGACATAATACGATGTTTCTATTGACGTCAATCTCAGTATTGCAACTGCATTTTCTCCTATTGTCTTTTAGGCTTCATGACATCTGAGCCTCCCTTCTTGCCTTGACCTAAGGTCAGATCTACAGAAATACTGTAAAGGTGATTATTCTATTTCTTAGTTCACAGTCCCACAACAAACAGCACATGGCTAACGCTGTCCTCACTTTTCTTCAAATGGCTTGACCTTTTCTAAGGTTCACTTGTGAAGTAAACATTTTGCTTTGTTTTGCTGTTCACTGGTTTAGACTTGAATGCAAAGCAATCTGAGGGTTCTTCAGTTATCTTGAAAATAATCGCATGTTCAAGGAAGGAAAAAAAAAAAAAGAATGACAGTCATATGACTTCCCTGATTGCTACAAAAACGCTCCCACAATGAATTAATTCAGTGTGGGATGCCAGAATTCTGTCTAGTTTGAACACCAAGAGAACTTTTCTCATGCAGACGCTCATGACACAAGGCAGCCCGATGTGCTCTGTTACCGTAGCTGTTGATATGCATAGCTCCAAGCTGACTGCCCAGCTGGCCGACGGAAGAAGTAGATGTGGAACCTGTATACGGTGACTGCTGTGCAGAGGGTGGGTACGGTGCATAGGATGGGGCCGCACCGCTCGCAGGAGAAGGACCCGGAAATCTGAAGCATGGAAAAAAAAAAAAGGAGTTAAACACTCATATTACAGATTCATACTGGGTTGTCAGGAAAGTCATGACATATTTTCCTATGTGCTCGAACCAGGATCCTTATGCCAGTCCTTGTGCTTTGTGCCATGTGCCCTTAACCCACTGTGCTACTGCCCAGGCCCCTATCACTGGACTTCCCACCACCACGTTTGTTTCACTTATATCCATTTCACATCTGAGTGAAACCATCCAGTAATTGTCTTTCATGGTGTACATTTTCAAAACCAGCACATGAATTTTCTCTTGTAATCCTTCTTTATATATCTTAAATCAAATAATCATCATAAATGAAAGGAAATTAAACTTCAAACTATTTGTCTGATTATAGGGACTAAAGTATACTTCAAAAGGATATTTCACCTCTTGTATTAGAGATGAATGATAAGATGATACTTTCCAAAAATATTTATTTTCTCTTTTGTTGCCCTTGTTGTTTTGTTGTAGTTATTATTGTTATTGATGTCGTCGTTGTTGGATAGGGGACAGAGAGAAGTGGAGAAAGGAGGGGAAGACAGAGAGGGGGAGAGAAAGACAGACACCTGCAGACCTGCTTCACCGCCTGTGAGGCGACTCCCCTGCAGGGGGGGAGCCGGGGGGCTCGGACTGGGATCCTTCTGCCGGTCCTTGCGCTTTGTGTCATGTGCGCTTAACCCGCTGTGCTACCGCCCAGCTCCTGATAAGATGCTTTTTATAGAATAGTACAAGAATGAATAGCAGTACTGCTAAGTAAAAACTATCTCTGCTGTTAGAAACTGAAAAAAAAGACTCGCAGTGGCAGAGGAGGACCTAGTGGCGGTTGAACTGTTATATGGAAAACTGAGAAACGTTACACATGTACAAACTATTGTACTTTACTGTTGACTATAAACCAATAATCCTCCAATAAAGAAAGAAAAAGAATAAGAAAAAAGACCCATGGTTAGAGTCATGTCCTTGCTTTAAATACTTTGGGGGAAAACCCCAGAAATTATAAGTTAGCTTTTCAAAGTAAATGTTTTCTTAATATCTTTTGACACTAGATATTAAGCAGAGCAAAATAAAACAAGTCTTACATGAAACATTCAAAACATGCTGGGTCACTTTGAAATGTTTACTGTAATCATCTTGCAATATTCAGTAAATCCATTACTTCACTGAAAAGAAGTTGTTGCTATTTCAATATTAATAGGCAGTTTTGTTGGTCGTTCATGTTTTTACAAGTCACAGAATGATATGTACAAAAATGTGCCACCACACTCAATATTCAGCATCACGAATCAGTCAAGATACTGGAATATGTCACTTGAAGAGGTATCAAGACATGAAATGCCTTCCAGACTTTGCCACCCTAACTTGCTTGGAGACACAGAAAAGCACTTTTATGATAAAGATATGGGGTGTATCCTTAGCCTTCCCATAGGAAAAATGTTATTCCAAGAAAGAGTATAAACTTACAACATTTGAATGTTGGAGTTATAGAAGAAATCTTGGTCTTTAGATTATACTAAATTAATAAAGTTCCTTTGAAAGAGATACATTTTTTATTTCCCCATTAGATTCTCATATTTCATTACTATGCAAAAATTGCTTTCATTTCTATGCCTGCTTACTTTAATACCACAAATCATTTCCTTTATTTATTGGATAGAAACAGAGAGAAATCATAGGGAGGGGGAGACAAGGGGAGAGAAAGAGTGAAGACAGATGCGGCACTGATTCACCACTCATGCTGCTCCCCCCCTTCAGGTGGGGACCATGGGCTTGAACATGGGTTTTTGAGCACTGTAAGGTGAGCAATTAACCAGGTGCACCACCACCTGGCCCCATCATTTTCTTTTTCCTAAAAAACGACACTCTCTGTCTTTAAGGAAAAAAGTGACTCGACTCAAGTCACTCAAGCAGTATGCTTACAAGGTTTGGATCTTCTGATAAGCAGGAACTGGGAATGACCGCTACGTGCGAGTGAAGAAATGCTATTCAACTGCTTGGGGGGAAAAAAAACAAAAACTTCACACATATTCATATTTTATAAATGTTAATATAGTTTTGTTAGCATTTTAAAAATAGAAAATTATCTGACTCATTAGATGAGACCAACAGGACAAACCATGGTTTCTTTTTCTTTCTCCTGTTTCCTTTCTCGCTTCTCTGCCTTCGTCTCTGCCTTCCTCTCCTTTCTCCATCTCCCCCTTTTCCTTTCTCCCTCCATTCTCCCCTCTGGCCTCCCTCTCTTCCCTTCTCTGTTGTTTTCGCCGGGCTGGCTTCACGGGCGGGTAACAGACGACCAGGGACTCATGGTTGAGCTGTACGCAGTATCTCTTTATTCATGCAGGACGCAGCGCAATCTATACCAAGCTAAGCTAAAACTAAAACTACAAACTATCTTGTCCTTATAAATATACTAGCCCAGTAGGGTGGGAACAGGATGTGACGCAGAGAGGGTGGAGAGAAAAGTGACTGGTGAAAATCAGGGTATCACAAGGAGAGGGGGCGGAGCAGGCGAGAATTCTACCACTGAACCACCAATGCCCTGGAGGGAGGGTGGTGCTTGTTAACAGCGGTTATGTAAATAGAATGAAGTGGTTATGTAAATAGAATAGTGTTAAGCAGGGGGGATTAAACCAAATGAAACAGAAGAGGTTTTAGAAGCATACCAACACTCCTCTCCTTCTTTCCCTCCCCCCTCCCTTCGTTTCTCTCACCAGAGCACTGCTTCCTGGCGGTTTAGGGTGGTGCCAGAGGTTGAACCGGGGACCCCAGAGCCTCAGGCATGACTTTCTACTTTGGAGACCACTGTTACAGCACAAGTAATCTCACACATTAGCTTTAGTGACCAGTTAGGTGGCTCAACAGGTGGAGAACAGGACTGGCTATGCTTGACTCCCAGAAATGCGTTTACCAGAGTGACGCTCTAGAACTACTTCTCTCTCTCTCTTTCTCTCATTAAACCAGCAAGCAAACGCTCCATTATTTTTAACTTAAAAAGTTAAAAATAGGGGTCAGGTGGTCGTGCAGTGGGTTAAGTGCACATGATGTGAAGCCCAAGGACCGGCCTAAAGATCCCTGTTTGAGCACACGGCTCCCTACCTGCAGAGGAGTTGCTTCACAGGCGGTGAAGCAGGTCTGCAGGTGTCTCTCTTTCTCTCCCCCTCTGTCTTCCCTTCCTCTCTCCACTTCTCTCTATCCTAACCAACAACGACAACATCAATAACAACAACAATAATAATAACTACAACAATAAAACTAGGGCAACACAAGGGGGGGAAGCAAATTTTAAAAAAGGTAAAAAAAAAAAAAAAGGTAAAAATAAAATTATACAAGATAATACATGACCATTACTAGAACTACTTCTCTCTCTTTCCCTCATTAAGCCAATAAGTAGACAAATGCTCCATTAGTTCAAAATCAACATTATACAAGATAATGCATGACCATTACTTTTTGACTCAGAAGTTCCTGTTTAAAATATATCCCAGAGTTAAGTTGCACTGATTTATAAGTGAATTTTTTTCTTAATCCGCTTACATGTTCTAAGTCAAACAGATAGAGAATCAAAAAAACAATTATCATCAACTTAGAAAGGAGACTGATATTTAAAAAGCTAACAAGAGCTCTCAGGTGTATAAGGAAAAACTCACTTAACATTTTTTATATTTATTTATTTATTTCCTTTTGTTGCCCTGGTTGTTTTATTGTTGTAGTTATTACTGATGTCGTTGTTGTTGGGTAAAACAGAGAGAAATGGAGAGAGGAGGGGAAGACAGGGAGGGGGGAGAGAAAGAGAGACACCTGCAGACCTGCTTCACCGATTGTGAAGCGACTCCTCTGCAGGTGGGGAGCCGGGGCTCGAACCGGGATCCTTACGCCGGCAGTCCTTGCTTGCGCTTTGCACCACCTGCGCTTAACCCACTGCGTTACTGCCTGACTCTCTCACTTAACAATCTAAACCCAGATAGTGATTGTTTTTTTTCCCCAATGTAATTACTGTACTAGTTTAAGTGTCCTATAACATAAGGGTATTAGTGCAGAGGTTAGCACGTGGCACAGTGAGTGGAGCTTTGGACCCTCAAACATGGGGTCCTGGTTGGACCCCAACTATTACATAACTAAGAATGATGCTCAGGTACTCTCTTCTCCCCACCTCCATTTTCTATAAATAAGTAAACCTTAAAAAAATAAAGTGGTATGGAAGGTGGCACAGTGGGTAAAGCATTGGATTCTCGATCATAAGGTCTTGAGTTCGATCCCCGGCAGCACATGTACCAGAGTGATGGCTGGTTCTTTCTCTTCTCCTATCTTTCTCATGAACAAATAAATAAATTCTTTAAAAAAAAGAATCCGTGTCATCTGACCTTCTTGGAGACCTGCTGTGTGATCAACATAAGTCACCTAATCTCTAGATTGTCTCGTACCAAATGAAACAAGTATATGGAGTGAAATGACGTTTCTGGTATAAACATGCAGCTAAAATTAGGATCCATGACATAACAACGCCCATGTCCAGTAGAGAAGCAATTATAGAAACCAGAACTCCCACCTTCGGCACCCTAACAAGAATATGGTCCACGCTCCCAGAGGGATAAATGATAGGGGAAGTACACCAGAGGGCTCTGTACCTCCATTCCACCAGGACCCAAAGCATTTGTCACCAGGAATCTTGTTTTTACAGATTTTTAATTTTTTTATCTTTATTTATTTGCTGGATAGAGACAGAGAATGAGAGGGAAAGGGGGTGATAGAGAGGGAGAGAGACAGAGAGACACCTGCAGCCCTGCTTCACCACTTGTGAAGCTTTCTCCCTGCGGGTGGGGGACCAGGGGCTCGAACCTGGGTCCTTGCGCGCTGTAACGTGTGCGCTCAACTAGGTGCGCCACCACTGGGCCCCCAGAATCTTGTTTTTATACCGTCAATGAAAGGGAAGCAAGTCCGGAAAACACCAGAGGAAGCCAAGGACAGTTTTGCTTATCTGAGAGAGAAGAGGAAAAAAGGAAAGACTCTTGGAACTAGAGAGGAAATGAAGGCAGAAACACTGAAAAAGTGGAGGGAAGACAGACAGACAGACAGACAGACAGTTGTAGAATCAGTCCATATCAGTGACCTTGGGAGAACTATACAGTTTCCAGTGGAGGGAATGGGGCAGAGAACTCTGGTGGTAGGAACTGTGTGAAATTAAACCCCTATTATCTTACAATTTTGTAAATCAATATTAAATTACTAATTCAATAAATAAAACTAAGATCCATATAGATTTAAATATTTCCCAAGGTGCTTGCTTCACTTAACTTTTTTTTTTTTGCCTCCAGGGTTATTACTGGGGCTCAGTGCCAGCACTACGAATCCACTGCTCCTGGAGGCCCTTGTTGTAGTTGTTGTTGTTGTTGGATAGGACAGAGAGAAATGGAGAGAGGAGGGAAAGACAGAGAGGAGGAGAGAAAGATAGACACCTGAGGACCTGTTTCACTGCTTGTGAAGTGACCCCCTACAGGTGGGAAGCTGGGGGCTGGAACCGGGATCCTTACGCCGGTCCTTGTGTTTTGTGCCATGTGCACTTAACCCGCTGCGCTACCTACTGCCCAGCTCCCTTCACTTAACATTTTTAACAACTACTTCATTCAACAATTGGGGGGCTGAGAAACATTCCATTATATACTTAAATTTACTGCTTTATCATTGAAGGTCAACAAAGGGGAGGGTTTAGCATCAGAAAGAACTATCAGTTCAGAATTTCAACCAAAGGATTAATGAAACACAAAAAATTAGCCTCAGTTTAACCCAAACCTCTGGAGAGTTGTCTGTGGCCTGCTTAACCTCAAACACTTCTCAATCTCAAGTTTGCAATCAATTGCTCAAGAAGTGAGATGATTTTTTTTTCCCATTCTATTTTTTTTGTAAATTGAATTTTATTTATTTTCCTTTTTGTTGCCCTTGTTGTCTTTTTATTGTTGTTGTTATTGGTGTCGTCATTGTTACATAGGACAGAGAGAAATGGAGAGAGGAGGGGGAAGACAGAGGGGGAGAGAAAGACACTTGCAGACCTGCTTCACCACCTGTGAAGCGACTCCCCTGCAGGTAGAGAACTGGGGGCTTGAACCGGGATCTTTATGCTGGTCCTTGCGCTTTGCGCCACATGTGCTTAACCCTCTGCACTACTGCCCGACTCCCGAGATGATGGGTTTTTAAGAGAAAGTTTAGGCACAGGGCCGATGAAATAATTTACGGAGATGGAGCTCTGCTTTGCCATGTGTGGGAGCCAGGTTTGAGCCCGGCCTCCACCACACTGAAGCACTGATACTATGATTTCTTCCTTTCTTTCTCTCTCTGTCTCACTCTTTCCTTTTTGAGAAAAAGTCAGCATAGAGTGGTGAAGCCCAAGAGATGACCAAAAGAAAAAAAAAAAAGGGGCTCAGCTGTAGAAGAAATGAAAGGATTTCTCTGATGGGTCCCCTCTGAACACTGACAAGCCATGACCATCCAAGGAAGACCAGTTTGTACCCATGATGCTTTGATCACTCCATCACCGTGTCCTTTGCTCCTGTGTGAACTGTATCTTATACATGTGCCCTAGGAGGGCAAATGCCAGCCATGGAGGCTCAGCCTGGACATTAGGCTTTCCCTGACTCCTTCCTTCCTCCCTCCCTAACTCCCTCCCTCCGCCCCCTCTCTCTTTCCTTTCGTGATATAATAATAATAAACAAGATCGTAAGGCAACAGGGGTACACATCCACAATTTCCACCACCGAACTCAAGTCCCCTATCCCATCTTCTCCATTGGGAGCTTCCCTATTCTTGTATCCCTCTGGGAGTCTGGACCAAAATTCTTTCTGGGGTGTAGAAGGTGGGAGGTCTGGCTTCTATAACTGCTTCTCTGCTAGACGTGGGCACTGGCAGGTTGACTCATACCCCCAGCCTATTTCTATCTTTCCCTAGTGGGCTAGGGCTCTGGGGAGGTGGGGTTTCAGGACACAGTGGTGAGGTCGTCTGCCCACCATGGTCCCATCTTCTCTTCTTTTCCAAGTCACATCTACACCTACTACTACTTCTGAATGCCCTTCCTTTTTTTCTCTTCTCTCTCTGGGTCCTGATGGAACTGAAGTTCAGAGCCCATTAGTCTACCACATCCCCCTACCACTTCTCCCCTGCTGGGAGTATGAACCAAAATTATCTTGGGGTGAAAAGGGTGGGAGATCTGGCTTCTCTGTAATTGCTTTTCTGCTGGATATGGGTGTTGGCCGGTCAATCCATACTACCAGCCCGTTTCTATCTTTCCCTAGTGGGGCAGGGATCTGGGGAGTCGAGTTTCCAGGACACATTGGTGAGTCGTCTTGCAGAACCACCGTGTAGTGTCATCGGCCCTCCTCTGACTTCTTCATTTTTTTTTGTCACTAGAAGTCCAATGTGCCATCCACTGCACCACAGAGCCACCTTGACTTCTTCATTCATAAAACTCTGAATCCAGCCTTTAATCTGACATCATTTCAGGCTGATGCAACTGAGTAGCAGAAACTGTCAGTATTTCCCTGGGAGTCACAGCAAAAGCAGATCCCTGAACTGAGCTGTGAGGAGGGAACGAGACCGAGCGAGTAGGAGAAGGATGCGCTTCGGGCAGCAGACTCTCCGCATCTAGTGGAGAGGCGCTGGGAGTTGCTGACACACTCCTGAGCACTCCCTGAGCACCGAGCGAGGCGCTCTGCATGAGTCTGTGGCATTCTCTTGATCGCATCGCCTTGGCCGAACTGTGACGAGGGAGCCAGGAGCTGAGGCTCACAGGGGCAAAGTGCTTTGTCCAGCTCGGAGTGGCTGAGATAAGAGTGCAAATTGTGTCCCAGGGGAGTCGGGCTGTAGCGCAGCGGGTTAAGCGCAGGTGGCGCAAAGCACAAGGACCGGCATAAGGATCCCGGTTCGAATCCCGGCTCCCCACCTGCAGGGGAGTCGCTTCACAGGCGGTGAAGCAGGTCTACAGGTGTCTATCTTTCTCTCCTCCTTTCTGTCTTCCCCTCCTCTCTCCATTTCTCTCTGTCCTATCCAACAACAACAACAATAATAACTACAACAATAAAACAACAAGGGCAACAAAAGGGAATAAATAAATAAATAAATAAATAAAATAAAATCTTAAAAAAATTGTGTCCCAACTCACAAGCAAACTGCTGGAGCCTGTCTGAAGGGGAAGTGTGCAACTCGCTTATTCCTAAGCAACCTGATTCCAATGAGACAAGTGGAAATAACTAGACGGCTCAGCCCCAAACAGGCTAATTATCAGTAACACAAGCTTTGACTTCAGAGCAGTGGTTTGACTTTTGCACTCTCTTCTTTTAAATAAAAAAAAAAAAAATCACAATGTACTTTTTTTTCAGATGTTCTCCCCTTTTATTCTGCACTAAGAATTCTATTTTTTTGTTTTTTTAAAATATTTATTTTGTTTTAATATTTATTTTTCCTTCTGTTGCCCTTATTGTTTTTTACTGTTGTTGTAGTTATTATTGTTGTTATTGATGTCATCGTTAGACAGGACAGAGAGAAATGGAGATAGGAGGGGAAGACAGAGAGGGGGAGAGAAAAATGGACACCTGCAGACGGGCTTCACCGCTTGTGAAGTGACTCCCCTCCAGGTGGGGAGCCAGGGGCTCGAACCGTAAGCCAGTCCTTGTGCTTGGTGCCACATGCACTTAACCCACTGCGCCACCGCCCAACTCCCCTATTTTTTTTTTTTTTTAAGTGAGGGAAGTAAGACCTAGCAGGTCAAGAATGTCACCAGCACCACACAGCTAATAAGTTGTTTGAGCCAGACGAGAAGCTCTGTCTTTCTTCTCTTACCTCTTGACTCATCACTACACTGTTGACACCAGTGGGAAATAGGTCAGAGCTCCTACAACTGTCCCTTGAGCTTCCTGTTCAAACCACATTCTTTTGGGCGCCAGGTGGTGGCCAAGGACCCGCACAAGGATTCCAGTTCAAGCCCCGGGGTCTCCCCACCCCCACAATGGGGACACTTCATGAACGGTGAAGCAGGTCTGCAGGCGTTTTCTCTTTCTCCCCTCCCCTCTCAATTTCTCTCTGTCCTATTCAATAAAATAATGGGTGGGGGGTTGAAGAAGAAAAAAAACATGGCCACCAGGAGTGATAGATTCATAATGCTAGCACCGAGCCCCATCGACAGGAGGCAAAAAAAAAAAAAAAAAGCACAATCTCATGTAAACCAAGTTCCTCTAGGCTTCTTGCTTTGACCTGCCCTCTGCAATTCAGCTCCATCTCCTTCCTATTTATTTATATTTACATTGAACGGGGGTTCTCACTGGGGCTTGGTGCCTGGATGGTGAATCCACCAATCCTAGCAGCGATTTCACCCCTCCTTATTTTCTTCCTTTCTTCCTTTCTTTGAAAGGACAGAGAGAAACTGGGGGGAGGGGGCCGAAGGGGGAGATAGGGAGACAGACAGACACACCTGTAGCACTTCTTCACTGCACATGAAGCCTCCCCCCTGCAGGTAGGGACCAGGGAACAGAGCCCGAGTCCTTGCTCATGGTACTGTGTGTCCTTGCCTGGGTGCACCACTGCCTGACACCCCTAGCTACATTTTGGTGGTGAATGTCAACTTCACAGATTCCTATTAATTTCGTGCTTTATAAAACCCAAAGGCAGTTTTGCTAGTAGTTAGAGGAGTCCAGGCTGCCTGAAAGGGTATCCAGATGCCTTCACCTTTAGCTGGTCGCAGGTTCGCTCTGAGGGATAACTTCCCCGCCTGGCCTGCTCTTCTCCCAGCTATGTATCCTAACAACCCAGGATGGGGAGCTGGGAGATGAAGCCTCTGGGAAATCCTTGCAGGAGCTCCTCAGTAAACACTGTCTCAACCTTGGAGCTACGGCTCTCAACAGTGTCATTTCACAGGACAAACAAGAACGGGGTTTCCAGCAGGGGGGAAGGTGCGATGCTGACTCCATCCCAGGGGATGGTCCCAAGGGAGTGGCAGAGTTCCAAATACCTCAGACACCTAAGAGGTTCCGCCAGGTCTGCTCCTCCTTTCCTTCTTTATAAACACAAACACCTCCCCACCTGCAGGGGAGTCACTTCACAAGTGGTGAAGCAGGTCTGCAGGTGTCTTTCTCTCCCCCTCTCTGTCTTCCCCAATCTCTCTCCCTCCATTTCTCTGTCCTCAACAACAGCTACAACAATAAGACAACAAGGACAACAAAAGGGAATAAATATAAACACAAGATTTACTTCCTGTGTTTGTTTTTTCATTTTTTTTATATTTAGTTTCCCTTTTGTGGCCCTTGTTTTTTATTGTTTTTGTAGTTATTGTTGTTGTTATTGATGTCGTTGTTGGCTAGGACAGAGAGAAATGGAGAGAGAAGGGGAAGAAAGAAAGGTGGAGAGAAAGATAGACACCTGCAGACCTGCTTCACTGCCTGTGAAGTGACTGACTCCCCTGCAGGTGGGGAGCCGGGGGCTTGAACCAGGATCCTTTTGCTGGTCGTAGCGCTTCATGCCACATGTGCTTAACCCACTGTGCTACTGCCCGACTCCCTCCTGTGTTTATTTTTTTACTGTCCTGCCTTTTAGGAGAACTTCCTTGGCATCTGTGTGCCGTCCATGGCAAATCTAGTCTTTATCACTTGCTGTAATCTGATTTATTTATTTATTTTTTTGCCTCCAAGGTTTATCTCTAGTGCTCAGTGCCTACACTACAAATTCACTGCTCCTGATGGCCACTTTTCCCATTTTGTTGCCCTTGTTGTTGTTGTTATTGTTGCCACTGCTGTTGTTGGATAGGACAGAGAGAAATCAAGAAAGGAGGGGAAGACAGACGGGGAGAGAAAGATAGACACCTGCAGACCTGCTTCACTGCCATGAAGCCACCCCCTGCAGGTAGGGAGCCAGGGCCTTAAAACAGGATCCTTGTGTTTTGTGCCATGTGTGCTTAACCTACTGTGCTACCACCTGGCCCCTGATTTAACTTTTAAGGGCTGCAATGGTGGCTCAGTAGTAGAGTGTCCAGCTGCAGGCATGAGTTTGATCCTAGGTTTGATCCTGGGGGTTCTATAAAATGGGAGACTGGTGTTCTAGTCTCCCTACCAAAACAAATTAAAAATACCCACTAAGCACATAACTGGCATTTAGTTCAGTTCTGTGATGGACTGAAGTAAAGAGGTGATTTAAAATTTTACTGAAGTTTGTGTTTTTTTGGTGGGTTTTTTTTTTTTTCTCCTTTTTTCTTTTTACCAGAGCACTGCTCAGCTCTGGTTTATGGTGGAGTGGGGGATTGAACCTGGGACTTCAGAGCCTCAGACATGAGAACCTGTTTGTATAACCATTATTCTATATACCCCCCACCCCTGAGCAGTGTTTTTGATTTATAATAATAATAACAACAGCAACAATAAAAAACTTTAAAATAAGATGAATATAATCCAAAACTCAATTTTATGGCATTAAATACAAGTAAGTTATGATTCATTTCTCTTTCTTGTTTCTTTAAATATTTATTTATTTTCCCTTCCGTTGCCCTTGTTGTTGTATTGTTGTAGTTATTATTGTTGTTATTGATGCCATCGTTGACAGAAGAGAGAGAAATGGAGAGAGGAGGGGAAGACAGAGGAGGAGAGAAAGACACCTGTAGACCTGCTTCACCACTTGTGAAGCGATTCCCCTGTAGGTGGGGAGCTAAGGGCTCGAACCGGGATCCTTACGCTGGTCCTTGTGCTTTGTGCCATGTGCGCTTAACCTGCTGTGCTACCCCCAACTCCCTGTTGCTTTGTCTTTTAGAGAGAGCCAGACTGAGAGAAAGAGCCCACAACACTGAAGCTTCCTTCAATGTGACAGGAGCCCAGTTTGAACAGTTTGATCAGGCAGCATATTATCCAAGTGACTTATTTTGCTGACCCTATAATTCATTTCTTTTTTAAAGACTTTATTTATTTATTCATGAAGATAGGAGGAGGAGAGAGAGAGAGAGAGAGAGAACCAGACATCACTCTGGTATATGTGGTGCCATGGACTGAACTCAGGATCTCACGCTTGATAGTCCAGTGCTTTATCCACTATGCCACCTCCCAGACCACTACATTTTCTTTCTCTTTCTTTTTCTTTCTTTCTTTCTTTCTTTCTTTTTCTTTCTTCCTTTCTTTCTTTCTCTCTTTTTCTTTCTTTCTTCCTTTCTTTCTTTTCTAATTTTTATTTATAAAAAGGAAACACTGACAAAAAACATAGGATAAGAGGGGTACAACTCCACATAATTCCCACTACCAGAACCCCGTATTCCATCCCCTCCCCTGATAGCTTTACTACTCTTTACCCCTCTGGAAGTATGGACCCAGGGTCATTATGGGGTGCAGAAGGTGGAAGGTCTGGCGTCTGTAATTGCTTCCTCAATGAACATGGGTGTCGTCGGCAGGTCAATCCATACTCCCAGCCTGTCTCTCTCTTTGCCTAGTGGGGCAGGGCTCTGGGGAAACGGGGTTCTAGGACACATTGGTGGGGTTACAATTCATTTCTTAAGATGTATTTTCACTATCATTTTTCCCCTCAGATCATTTCTTTTTGCTTGTTTTAATAAGACCAAAGAATGCTCCACCATTTAAGCTGATCTTTTCTTTTCCTCTATCTTGTTTTTTTAAGTAAGTTTTCTCTTTTTTAAAAAAAAAAAATGTTGGGAGTCGGGCGGTAGCGCAGCGGGTTAAGCGCCGGTGGCGCAAAGCGCAAGAACCGGCGGAAGAAATGCGTTTCGAGGCCCCGGCTCCCCACCTGCAGGTGAGTCGCTTCACGAGTGGTGAAGCAGGTCTGCAGGTGTCTTAACTTTCTCTACCCCTTTTTGTCTTCCCCTCCTCTCTCCATTTCTCTCTGTCCTATCCAACAACAAACGGCATCAATAACAACAATAATAACTACAACAACAACGAAAAACAAGGGCAACAAAAGGGAAAATAAATATTTTTTAAAAAAGTTATTATCTTTATTTATTTATAAGATAGAGACAGCCAGAAAACGAGAAAGAGAAGGGGGAAGTAGAGGGGGAGAGAGACAGAAAGATACCTGCAACACTGCATCAACACTCACAAAGCTTTTCCCTTGCAGGTGGAACTGGGAGGCTTGAACCTGGGTCCTTGCGCATTCTAACATGTACTCAACCAGAGGCACCTCCACGTGGTCCCTCTATGTTGCTTCTGTGTGGTTCTGGAGATAGAGCCCGTGTCCTTACACATGCAAAGCAGAGGCTCTGCTCTGCCACCAAGCCCCCTTTCTGGGACTTCCTAGACGCCCTCCCAATACAGTTGTTGTCTGGCAGATCCTTATTATAAGTTCAAAATTTCAACCAGTAAGTGTTTAAATTTAGAAGGGACCCCCCCCCCCCAATTCATGAGACAACTGAATATGCAAACAGGCTGGGGTGGTCTACCTAGCTCACCTTTGTGGAGGAGGACCTGAAGGGTGAGCTCCATTCTGGCCAAACTGATGGGGTCCAGGAGGTGGAGGGCCTGGGGACAATATTCCCCCAGGGGGAGCAGGCCCCAAAGGCCCGGCTGGTTTCATCATACCTGTAATAGAAAGAAATACATTTAGAAGGATACATTAAATAAATCTCAGGAATAAATGAATAAAGGGTAGAAGAGAGGGAAAGCAGTGGTCTGGGAGGTGGTGCAGTGGATAAAACGTTGGATTCTTAAGCATAAATTCCTGAGTTCAATCCCCAGCAGCACATGTACCAGAGTGATGGCTAGTGTTCTCTCTCTCTCTCTCTCTCTGTCTCCTTCTATCTTCATGAATAAATAATTTTTTTTTTCCCTCCAGGGTTATTGCTAGGCTCAGTGCCTGCACCATGAATCCACCACTCCTGGAGGCCATTTTTCCCCCTTTTGTTGCCCTTGTTGTTGTAGCCTCGTTGTGGTCATCATTATTGCCATTGCTGATGTTGTTCGTTGTTGGATAGGACAGAGAGAAATGGAGAGAGGAGGGGAAGACAGAGAGGGGGAGAGAAAGAGACACCTGCAGACCTGCTTCACCGCCTGTGAAGCGACTCCCCTGCAGGTGGGGAGCCAGGGGCTCGAACCGGGATCCTCCCTCCAGTCCTTGCACTTGTGCTTTGCGCCACATGCGCTCAACCCACTGCGCCACTGCCTGACCCCCAATAAAATATTTTTAAAAAGAGAGAGGGGGGAAGTAAATGGTGGGGGGGGAGTGCTCAAGTCATTACACATGTTCATACAAAATGGGGGTGGGGGAAACCGGGAGGTGGCGCATCAGGGTGAGTGCATGGTACAAAATGGGGATGGGGGTCACACTCACTCATGCAAAATAGAAGACTGCGTACTGTTGTCAGTAGACGTTCCTGGTAGTGACGTGTGTGTGTGTGTGTGTGTGTGTGTGTGTGTTCTCTTACAAGCAAAGATCTTTAATGTTTCTTTTTTAAAAAATACTGGTTTTTATTTAAGAGAGAGGAGATTTTTTTTTTAATTTTACTTTATTTATTATTGATAGAGACAGAGAGAAACTGAGAGGGGTGGGGGTGATAGGGAGAGGAAAGAGAGACACCTGCAGCCCTGCTTCACCACTCATGAAGCTTTCCCCTTGCAGGTGGGGACCAGGGGCTTGAACCTGCACAGTAATGTGTGCGCTTAACCAGGTGCGCCACCGCCTGGCCCCTTTAATGTTTCTTTCAACACTATCCTTAGACATTTTTCTGTTTCCTCCTAGGGGAGTGGTACCCAGGTGTGAAGTTGCTGGACTTGAGCTACAGAAGTTCAAGGCCTGGTCTGTCCACTTCCCAGACGACTATGTGCCCACGTCCAACAGAGAGCAGATGTGCGTTTATCTCCGGGTTTCAGTCTCTGAGGAACTTGGTCCCCTCACTGCAAAATGAAAGGCTAACCTGCATTACCAGTGTGATTTAAAAACGCACTCTCTTCAGAGAACTGCAAGTGAGCTCTATTTCCGTTATTTGTTCTCTCACGCCCACCCTGCTCACTCTGGCCCCAGCTCACCCAGTAGGACAGAGGATTGGGGTGGGGAGTTGTTGGGGCTCGGTGCTGGCACTAGAGGGGGAGAGAAAGATAGACACCTGCAGACCTGCTTTACCACTTGTGAAGCGGGCTCCCCCACCCCCGCAAGTGGGGAGCCAAGGGCTCCAACCGGGATCCTTCTGCAGGTCCTTGTGTGCTGGGAAATTGTGCAGATGCAGTCACAGCCGCCATGTTGTCCCCTCAGGTTATTGCCAGTTCCCACGAGAGTTAGACGATATTCTCCCAACCAATCCTGTCCCGACTCGTCACTCCTGGTTTTTGCCCTATAAAGCCCTCCTACTTCTGCCTCTCCCTCTCTTGCCCGCCTTTCACCTCGGTGAATAGACACAGGGAAGGTTGCTGCGCGTAGTGGGAGGCGGCCATTTTTGCTAGCTCCACGTGGCCCGAACCACTGTGCTCTCACCCAACTCTGAGGTGCCAGTGCGAATAAAGATTTGTGTTCCCTCTTTGCTCCGGATCTCCTCTCTCTCTCCTCCGCGCGCAGCCCGACAGGAAACCACTCAGCAGATCTTAGTTTCCTCTCCTCTGGCCTCACACCCTGCCCTTTGTTCAATGATTCATATTCTGACAAAATTATAAATAATCCATAACTAAAAACACACTTGCATTTTTTAAATCATTTTGGACAAAAGTAGAAAATGTCTGATATAAGCACTTATATTGTAACTTCCATATGAAACATGTAAGCATTTATATATGAAATGCACAGCAATAAGCCAGAGACACTTTCACAATTTAAATAAATAGGTCCACAGTAGTTCTCTTCAAGAATCCTCACCTATGTCTCTCAGAATTGAAAAAGTTCCCTAGCCACAAGCAGAACTATTATACATTATTCTTACTCAAACGCTCCTTGCCATTTATGTTTGGAAATCCACTCTATAGAAATGATTCACACTCGTTCTTGTTCAATATAGTCATTTCATGTGCTGTAAGGGGCAGGCGCAAAAAACTGTTAGGAAGCAGGTAATCACACCAACAATTACAGAACTGTATGGTAAGAATCAGAGTATGCAGAGGGACTGTCCGCCTCCCTCGTCGGGGGGGAAGTCAAGAAAAGTTCAAGGAGGGAAAAGTGTGTGAGTGGAATTTTGAAGGACCAGCCGTTTTTGTAATATTGAGACAGAACTGGGGATAACTCTGGTCAAAAGGCAGATCTGGAGGAGGACAGAAAGTATAGCATGGCTAGGGACCAGAAAAAGGTTCAGGGAGTCAGGTGGTAGCGCAGCAGGTTAAGTGCACGTGGCGCAAAGTGCAAGGACCAATGTAAGGATCCCGGTTCAAGCCCCCGGCTCCCCACCTGCAAGGGAGTTGCTTCACAGGCGGTGAAGCAGATCTGCAGGTGTCTATCTTTCTTTCCCCCTCTCTATGTCTTCCCCTCCTCTCTCCATTGCTCTCTGTCCTATCCAACAACAACAGTATAAATAACAACAACAATAATAACCACAACAATGAAACATCAAGGGCAACAAAAGGGAATAAAATAAGTAAATAAATAAAAGGTTCAAAGTGGCAGAGACTGGAGGAAAGGCACCAGGGCAGAGGCTCTGCTCTCCAGGTTTGCTGTCAAGACTACAAAGTCCTGTGTGGCATTTGGACTCTATCCTCAGGGCAAAGGGAAATCAGCCTCACTGTTATCTGCAAAGTCATAGTCTCCCCCCTGGCTACCTTGCTGGCATTTTCAAAAGTGAACAGAGATTAAAAAAAAAAAAAAATTGGCTTCTTCACAAAGCAGCATGGGAATCTGAACAGGAGAGAGAAATCAGACCATGAGAAAGAACCAACAGTGCTTATGAGAAAAAGGATACAACTGACAATCACAAAGGGGTCTCGAGTTCAGTAGCAGATACCACAGGACTGCTTACTCGACACAACTCTCGGTTGCTTTCTGGCTTGCTTTTCTAGAAAAAACGGAATCTAGATTTCCTGGAATATATATATTTAAAAATATTTATTTCCTTTTGTTGCCCTTGTTTTATTGTTGTAGTTATTATTGTTGTTGTTGATGTCGTTGTTGTTGGATAGGACAAGAGAGAAATGGAGAGAGGAGGGAAAGACAGAGAGGAGGAGAGAAAGACACCTGCAGACCTGCTTCACCACCTGTGAAATGACTGCCCTGCAGGTGGGGAGCGGGGGCTCGAACCGGGATCCTTACGTCTGTCCTTGCACTTTGCGCCACCTACGCTTAACCTGCTGCGCCACCACCTGACTCCCAGATCTCCTGGACCCTTACAAACTGGGTTCTGTGTGCTCTACAGGTTTAGCAAAGCAGGTCAATAGGTAGTGGCCACTGACAGAGTAGCCCCAAGTCAGGGGCACAGTGCTTTGCTACACATTTCTAAACCCAATTCTCTGCCTCTAATATTCAGTAAGCTTTCCACTAACCCTTTAACAGATAGATCCCTTTCTGGTCGAGTGGTTTCTGTGGTCAGCAAAAGAACCCTAACCAATGCAACAGAAGAGAATGCTTTCAATTTGGTCCTGGAACTAACTAAGCAAACTTTAAAACACCACCTGTGAAGTAATGCTTATCTCAAAGAAAGAAATAGAAGCTTCTTATTCTACTTGAAGAAATCAAAATGCTCATTGCACCTGAGGCCCTGTACTGGCCCTCTACCTGCATCAGTTCACTGTGCATCCGGGGACCACCCTACAGCCCAGAGTCAAGGCTATCTACACTTCCTGTCCCTCAATGTCATCAGACCAGTGGTTCAGCATCTGGACTGATTCTGTCCCCTGAAGGGATATTCAAAGTCTAGGACGTTCTTGATTGTCACAGCTTAGGAGCAGGATAGGTGTGAGGAGTGGAGAGGTACTGATATTGAACAAGTAGGGGCCAACGATGTTACTCACGATCCTTTTTTTTTTTTTTTTTTTAAGATTGTTATTTATTTAATGAGGAGGAGAGAGAGAGACAGACACACAGACAGACACCAGACATCACTCTGGTACAGGTGCTGCCAGGGACTGAACTCAAGACCTCATGCTTGGAGGCCACTGCTTTATCCACTGCACCACCTCCCCGGACCACCTTAACTTCCTTGTTAATAAATGTTAAGCAGAGCCTGTCACAGACTGCCCCCCACCCCCGAATGTCAACAGAGTTGTGGGCTAAGAAACCCTGCTCCAGAGAGCCTGGATTCCTTCTCTGCACATTCCAGATGTGCAGGTAGGGTAGTTCTTTCTAGACTGACAAAAGGGATGATAACCCTTCTCGGCCTGAAATATTTTGGTATCACCCCTACTGTTCTTAAGATAAAGCTTTTTTTTTTTTTAAATATTTATTTTATTTATTTATTCCCTTTTGTTGCCTTGTTGTTTTACTGTTGTTGTCGTTGTTGGATAGGACAGAGAGACATGGAGAGAGGAGGGGAAGACAGAGGGGGAGAGAAAGATAGACACCTGCAGACCTGCTTCACCGCCTGTGAAGCGACTCCCCTGCAGGTGGGGAGCCGGGGTTCGAACCAGGATCCTTATGCCGGTCCTTGTGCTTTGCGCCACCTGCGCTTAACCCGCTGCGCTACAGCCCGACTCCCAAGATAAAGCTTTTAAGTAGCTTGGTAGATGGCACAGGACTTGCATCAATGACTCAGGTTCAGTCCCTGACACTGCACATGCTACAGTGGTACTAGGTCCTCAACTCTGATAACCATCTTCTCAGACAATATTTTGATCCAACTCCATGTTAGCTATCATACTCAAGCAAGAACTATGAAAGTCATAGGCCCCTGGGAACATAACCTAAAATAGACTTCCTAGGTTCTTTCCACCCTAAGATCCCTTTTCTCATCTGCTCTATTCCTACTTTTTGGTTCCTTTTCACTAATCATTTTGTCCTGCTTCATATTTTACTGCCTTTCAGCCACCAAGTTACAGACGCTACTATGACACCAATCTTGACTTCTTTGGGCAGACGACCTCACCAATGTGTCTCGGAACCTCCCCTCCTCAGAGCACTACCTGTCTAGGGAAAGACAGAAACAAGCTGGGGGTATGTATGGATCGACCTGCCAATATCCATGTCCAGTGGAGAACCAATTACAGAAGCCAGAACTCCTATCTTCTGCACCTATCTTCTTCTTCTGCTAAAAGAATTTTGGACCATACTCCCAAAGGGGGAGAACTTATAGAGGAAGATGACCAGAGGGCTCTGAACCCCAAATCCATCAGGACCTGGAGAGAGAAGAGGAAGAAAGGAAGAATATTCAGAAATACTAATAGGTGTGGTGTGACTTGGAAAGGAAGAGAAGACAGGACCATGGGGGAGAAATGGGAAAATATATACAAATATAGACCGATAGTTGTAGAAATAATAGTTTACCCATATCTGCAACTTTGAGAGAACTGCTGTAGCTTCCTATCGAGAGACTGGGGACACAGAACTCTGCTGGTGGGAACAGTGTGAAATTATACCCCTGTTATCTTACAATTCCGTAAATCAATATGAAATCACTAATGAAAAATAAGTATAAAAAACAAGGATAAGAGTAGAGAAAGAAAAATAAAGTTTTATAGTTATTCTTTTTTAAAAAGAAGAAAATAAAAAGTGATACTATGTTGAAAATGTAACATTCTACTCACCACTATAAAAAGTGTCTGCCATGAAAAAGAAAGACATTTTATGTTCCTGAAATGCTCATTCTTTCCAAACCAATGTATAGAAAAAAACACAAAAAAACAGAGGGTTAAAGAATAGGAAAGCTATCAGTGGAGGGATTGGTATACAGAGGTCTGGTGGTGGTGGAATTGTGTGAAGCTGTACCCCTCTTATCCTATGGTTTTGTCTTTTTTCCTTTTTTATAAATAAAAAATTTAAAAAAAAGAAAAAAGAAAAGAAAAGAAATGAAATAAAGGGAGCCAGGAAGTAACTAAATGGGGAAAGCACACCTATTACCATGCAGAAAGCCCTGGATTTGATCCCCAACACAATGGGGGAGCACCAGAGACACTGCCATGATGGTGGAGCAGTGCTTTGGTGGCTCTCCTGCTCCCTCCCCCCAAGGACACAGAATAAAAAGACCATGCTGGGGACACCATTTGGTTCATTTCTTAGTTTTGTGTACAAACAAACACTTCAATTAGGCCTTTAGCGTGGTCCTGCTCGACCCTGCTGTTATGCTTTGCACTGTTTGTACTGCCCACACTCAGTCAACCTCAGAAGTACTACTTCTTTTTTATATTTTTAAATTAAATTGAGTTTTTGTTTCCCACCAGGGTTAGTGCTGGGGCTTGGTGCTTGCGCTATGAATCCAACGCTCCCAATGGCCATGCTTTCCTGTTTTGCTTTTTTCTCCTTTCTGATTTTTATTAGATAGGGTAGAGGGAAATTGAGAGAGGAGAGGGTGAAAGGTAGTGAGAGAGAAAAAAACAGACACTTGCAGACCTGCTTCCCTGCTTGTGAAGCATCTTCCATGAAGGTGGGAAGCGGGGGCTCAAACCTGGGTCCTTGCACTTGGCGATCTGTGCGGTTAACCAGGTGTGCCACCGCCCAGCCCCAGAAACACTACTTCATATAGTCCATCTCCTCTCTGCCATCCTTACAACTGCCAGTGTCAAGCAAGCTGCCTCCCTACCTGGCCTCTCTCACTCAGCTTTCATGTCATGTCTTCTTCCAGGAAGAGGTGTGTATGTGCGTGTGCGTGTGCGTGGACACCCAGAATTGAAACCAGAGCTTCACACATGCAAAGTATGTGCTTTACCACTGAGATATAGCCCCTCGACCGCCTCCTTGGTTTGGGGTTCCTGTGGTGTGCTTTCAGAAAACATTTCCTGGGGACCCGGCGGTAGCTCACTGGGTTAAATGCACATAATGTAAAGCTCAAGGATTCCAGTTCGAGCCCCCGCCTCCCCACCTGCAGGGGAGTCGCTTCACAGGCAGTGAAGCAGGTCTGCAGGTGTCTATCTTTCTCTCCCCCTCTCTGTCTTCCTTTCCTCTCTCAATTTCTCTCTGTCCTATCCAACAACAGCAGCAGCAGCAACAATGGGGAAAAAAATGGCCTCCAGGAGCAGTGGATTCTGTAGTACAAGCACCAAGCTCCAGCGATAACCCTGGAGGCAAAAAAAAGAAAAGAGAGAGTTGGGAGGTAGCACAGTGGGTTAAGCGCACATGGCACAAAGCACAAGGACCGTCATTAAGGATCCCAGTTCGAGCCCCCAGCTCCCCACCTGCAGGGGAGTCACTTTACAGGCAGTGAAGCAGGTTTGCAGGTTTCTGTCTTTCTGTCCCCCTCTCTGTCTTCCCCTCCTCTTTCCATTTCTCTCTGTCCTATCCAACCGCGACAATATCAATGACAACAACAATAATAAAACAACAAGGGCAACAAAAGGGAATAAATATAAAAAATGTAAAAAAGAAAAGAAAAAATTCCTTTGTGGTAATGTTTCCCCTGCACAATCAAACTCACTGGATGTGTGTCCTCCCAGAGAAGTGAGTACTTACTATAAGGACTGAGCTCAGATCAGCTTTACGTACTGCTGCATAACCTGGGTGGTTTGCTCATGCAGAAAACCCATTAGGTCTGTTACCATACAGCAATCACTAGACATAGAGGGAGACATGGTTTGTGAGAAATACCAAGCAAGCTTGACCACTGGCAACATCTATGGTAGAGTAGATACTTTTCTTTTTTTTCTTTTTTTTAAAAAATATTTTATTTTATTTATTTATTCCCTTTTGTTGCCCTTGTTTTATTTTTGTAGTTATTATTGTTGTTGTCGTCGTTGTTGGATAGGACAGAGAGAAATGGAGAGAGGAGGGGAAGACAGAGAGGGGGAGAGAAAGACAGACACCTGCAGACCTGCTTCACCGCCTGTGAAGCGACTCCCCTGCAGGTGGGGAGCCGGGGTTCGAACCGGGATCCTTATGTCGGTCCTTGTGCTTTGCGCCACCTGCGCTTAACCCGCTGCGCTACAGCCTGACTCCCAAGTGGATACTTTTCAGAAGCATAACTATGTTACCCAGTAAAAGGTCCTTCCTACCTTGTGACTTGAAGGCATATGGTGACTGAAGATTTAGGGACCTAAGATTATTCAGCAGAGAGAAACGAACAACAGGGACCAGGAAGTGGCACACCCGCTCAGCGCACACATCACAGTGCACAAGGATCCAGGTTCTAGTCCCTGGTCTCCACCTGCAGGGGCAAAGCTTCACAAGTGATGAAGCAGGGCTGCAGGCATCTCTCTGTCTCTTCCCTTCTTTATCTCCCCTACCCCTCTCAATTTCTCTGTCTCTATCCAATAATGAATAAATAAATAAATAAATAAGATTTAAAAGAGAGAGAGAGAGAGGAAGAGAAATGAACAACAGGATAATTCAGCGACAGTCTTGAATTACAAACAAAAACACCATAATCAACAGAAAGGTTGATTCTACAGAGTCCCACAGCCTGGGATCCATTTGAGAACTGCATAAGAGAAAAAGCTTTAAAGGAAAGCATGACGGATTTAATCCAACGACAGTCCTTTCTGTTTGTTTGCTTACATTCTGGTCCACATTAGCATGCTCTGCTAAGGAGAGCAGCCCTCTGTCATTCATTCATTGTGTCAACACTGAATGCGTGACGTCTCTGCTCCAGGCACATCTGTCACGAGGCTGTGGCAAGAGGTAGAGACACCTGCACAGCTGCTAGGAGGGCCTAAAAGCAGAAGGGTAGTGTGGCGTGCCAGTCAGGTCAAGTCAGGCCACAATCCAGTCTCCAAACGCCAACATCTTCATTACATCTAGTGGAATGGGAGTGGGAATGTGGCAGAGGGACTGGGGGAGGAAGATGGGAAATCAGTGAAGAACTATGCAGTTTAGATGTGCCTGGAGCATGGGGCAATGAGAAGTCACTGGGGAATGGCAGTGAGGCAGTGACAGAGGAAAAGATAATGACTGTTTTTGTTTGTTTTCTTTTGTACCAGAGCATTGCTCAGCCTTGGCTTATGGTGGTGCAGGGTGATTGAACCTGGGACTTCAAGGCTGCAGGTATGAGAGTCTCTTTGCATAACCATTATGCTATTTCATCTTCCTGAAAAGGATAATGATCAATAGATCATGTAAGTAACCCAGAAGAAATGGTTAACGAGCAAGAGAGGATAGAAAGGAAGCAACAGGTAGGAAAGGGGCTTGCCATCACCCCCAAAAGGACCCAGCAGTCCCAAAAGGACTGGAGAAAGTAAAATATACTTTCTTTTTTAAAATGGTTTTTATTTATTTATTGGATACAGACAGGCAGAAATCAAGAGGGAAAGGGAGATAGAGAGGGAGAGAGACAGAGAGACACCTGCAGCCCTGTTGCACCACTCGCAAAGCATTCCCACTGCAGGTAGGGATCAGGGGCTCGAACCTGGGTCCTTGAGCTTTGTAATGTGCACTCAACCAGGTGCACCACTGCCCAGGGCCCGCTATATACACTTGTTAATGGTGACAGTTTCTCATTTGGATAAATGAATGGTGTTGCTGCATAAGATGTGAAATAGATTTTATGGGAAAATACTAAACCATCTTAGACACTCACTGCTATTTATACAGGTAGATGAATGAAAATACAGATCTGAGCTTAGGAGAGACACTGGGTATGGAGTAAGGAAAAACCTACAGAGAGAAGTTAAGATCTCTCTCTCTCTCTCTCTCTCTCTCACACACACACACATACACACACACACACACACACACACACACACACACACACATACACACGAACAAAGGAGAACCAGCAAGGCTTAAGGGTCATGTAGAAGGTAGTAAAGTGGTGTGGGGGAAAAGGAATTTCATAAAAAGAGATGTCTAGACAGCCACTAGGAGAAAAATAAATAAAGGAATAGTGTGATGTTAAGCAAAATAAGCCAACAAGAGAAGGGTGATCTGGGATGATCATGTCACTCATACGCAGAACTTAAGAAACTAGAACACAAAGAAAAAAACACAAACTAAAACTTGGACTGGGTTTTGGTGTTGCACCAAAGCAAAGGACTCTGGGGAAGCATCCAAGACCACACAGAGCTGGAGGAATGGAGACAGCAGGATGGAGAGTTGGTGAAATGACTATGTGCTTAAGAAGTACACTGTGAAGACAGGTAGGGAGGACCAGTAATATTGAGCAGCATCCACAGGTGTGACTAGTGCTTGCTCTTTGTTTCTGGAGAGTCATAGCTATGAATCCTGGCTACACCAAGTTCAGCGACCTTGGGTAACTCCTAGTATACCAGACACTGTTTCCTTCACGGCAAAATAGGGCAAACAAGAAGATTAAGTCTGTGTGTGTGTGTGTGTGTGTGTGTGTGTGTGTGTGTGTGTGTGTATTTTTTTCAATCTTTTAAGACTGGATTTTGACAAGTATACAAAAAAAAAGGGAACAATTCACAGTTGTCACTATGAATAATATGTATACATGCTGAGAGAGACTCAACTTTTCCTGATAGAAACTATAGAAAGATGCATTTGATGGCTCCTACAGAATCCACAAAAGCAAGAATACAAACACTAAGGGGGGGAGGGTTGGCTCTGGCTAAGAGGAAAACGAGGGGCGGACTAAACTGTAGAGGCAACTTCTGTATGAATTCACGGCCACAAAGCAGGTTCCTCCGCAGACTGTGCAGTCACATCAGGACTCCCCACACTACTTCCTTCGGCCCTGCCGACCGCGCTGCGCACAAGTGATGCAGCACAGCCTGGGTCGGTCTTTGACTCAGTCCTCCTGACCTCAAGAGATGCGCAGTGGAAGACTCCACAGCCACTCTACCTAAGAATTTTCCCAGGACCACCAGACCTAAAGGAAGTTACTGCTGCCCTCAGAGCTTGATCCCCAGACCAGCCCCCTGAGCAGAAGCGACTTCCTTGTGTCGACTCCCATCACAGCGATGGTGGCCCGACTCCGTAGTACGCCTGCACACCCCGACTCTGCTCGTGAGTAGCCATCCACAAACCTTGTAGGTGCACTATTTCAAAACAACCAGTATTGGTCAATAGGTGTTTTTTTTTTTTTTTTTTATTATAATCATTGAAGGATTTTAGACTACAAATCTATAGTCATATTTTCTGATATCAAAATTGATGTTAACATATGTGTAATCATATATAAAGTATATGTGTAGTACAGATATAGTGTAGACAAGTACATAGTTTTTTTTTTTTAAATATATATTGAAATTTTATAATACCTTCACACCACTGATTAACAGTAAGAACAAGTCTAAAGGGGTCAGGTGGTGGCATGCCTGGTTAAGTGCACATATTACAGTGCGTAAGGACCCGGGTTCAAGCCCCTGGTCCCCACCTGCTGGGGGAAAGCTTCACGAGTGGTGAAACAGGTCTGCAGGTGTCTGTCACTCTCCTTCTCTAGCTCCTCTTCCCTCTCAATTTCTCTGTGTCTCCATCTAATAAATAAATAAATAATAAAATAAAATATTCTTTAAAAAAGATCAAGTCTAAAATACAAACCAGTTACAGCCATGCCATAACCAAACTAATGATACAGACTTCTTCTATAAGTCTCTTCCCCAAAATGCTATAACTTCAAGCCATTGGTCCATTCATGCCATGATCATTCAATGCTCCCAAAACTTTTTTTTTTTTTTTTTTACAACTTATGTTTCTGAACCCCAGAAGTCTATAATCAGTATGGGCCAAAATAATGCTCCTTATAGTTTATTAAAGGAATTTCATACAGGGACAATATATATATATATATATATATATATATATATATATATATATAAAATCAACAAAAGGACACTTCTTAGAATTCATATATCTCTAAATAAAAAGAACTAACTAAAGCAGCAGCAACAACAACATTAAGATACACTTTACCTGGTGGAGAAGTTGAGTGAGCTGGGTCCCCGTAGTGCCCATAATGTGGTGGAGAAAGGCCTATTCCAGGCTGGGACTGGGAGTAGGGGGGTGTAGCCACATAACCTTGTTGGCTCATTATGAAAATATCATTCCAAGGGACAGTTCTACAAAAGAGCCCTGGAACAGAAGGAGAAAAAAAATGTCAATTAGAAAGTTTAATGCTATTTTTTTTTTTTAAACCAGAACACTGATCAACTCCAGCATATGGTGATGCCATGCTTTTCATGAAATGTATAACCATGGTGCTATTTTCCTAGTCTGGTTTAATGCTACTAAAACAAGTCAACCAGAATCACTCAGTGCCATTAAAATATAAACTCCGTGATAAATGTTTACAGTGGTCTGAGACATCTTCAATATATCATAATATCCCTTAAAAAGGGCTCTAGCTATAGCTTCATGGAGTTTAATAGCTCACTTCTATAATCCTGGGCAAACCTTCAGGCATGAGATCTGAGTAACAGCTGCCAAGCATTCATTCATGAGAAGACTAAAAAGTAATCACTCATCAGTCTAACGACCAACTGAAAACTTTTAAATGTAATCTACATTTGATTTTATTGTATTGGAGATTTTATTTTATTGTATTTTATTGTATTGTATCATTTTACCTAGACCCAGGGGTCAAACCCAGGGTCTCACTCATGCAAAGCATGAGTACTACAGCTAAGTTTCCTCTCTGGTCCTCTTACTATTTTTGTGCCTTTGGTTTTAGCACAGAGCACATCACTCCAATAATCACATCACATTCTATTGACTGAACAACAGATGTTCCAGTAGTCTACAGTTGCTGTTTCTGTGGTACTCTTAAATGAGTCCTTATAATCAGACAATTAGGACGATGAAAAATCAAAAGTCCAATAAACACAGCAAGAGATAAAGAAGTTGATAATGGACTCATTTTCTGAGTCATAAGTTACACAAGTCAGATAGCAATCTATGTTTATTGAAGAGTTTCTCCAAAGAAGATCCTGTCTTTCTAATTTCAATACCATGCCTCTGAGAACTGAGGTACACATGTGCAAGGGAATGGGGAGGTGCAATTTCAAGTGTTTATAGACAGACAGACAGACACACACACACACACACACACACACACACTTGCAAACACAATAGAATTATCTTGAGCTTACATAGAACCTTCAACAAGGAGCGGTTTTTACAGTTTCACCCCCTCCCCAAGATTTCATAAAAATCAGAGGCATTTTCATACTAGTATTATCAGATAGTTTGTTGTTTTTATTTTATTTTATTTATTTATTTTCTCTTTTGTTGCCCTTGTTGTCTTTTTATTGTTGTTGTAGTTGTTGTTATTGATGTCATTACTGTTAGATACGACAGAGAGAAAAGGAGAGAAGAGGGGAAGACAGAGAGGGGGAGAGAAAGATAGACACCTACAGACCTGCTTCACCACCTGTGAAGCGACTCCCCTGCAGGTGGGGAGCCGGGGGCTCGAACCGGGAACCTTAAGTCTGTCTTTGCGCTTTGCATCATATGCGCTTAACTCACTGCGCTACTGCCCGACTCCCTATCAGATAGTTTTTTATAAGCAGACAGACACAAAAGTCTGCAAATGCTGACACGAGAAGTGGACTCTTACTCCCAACTTGCCAACACTTAGCTGTGTGGCATAACATAAGCGGTTCCCTGGTTGCCCTTAACAAAATAAAACCTCTAAAAAGCCTTTCTGGATTAAAAGATCAAAAAGCCAAAACACCAGTTCTACAGTTTCTCTCCTGTTTTTTTACCCAGCATAAGCACGAGCTTCCTTTTCTTTCCTGATGCTAATTTCATGATGCCAGAGATTAGGTGATGCCTGCTCGGCCCTGAAATAAATCTATCTAGCTTCAGGAACTGGCATTCCGGCTTGCCAAGTTTTTCCAAACATAGGCCACCATTGCATCCTGGAACCCCACCTCTCCAGATCCCTGTCCCATTAGGGAAAGACAGAAACAACCTGGGGGTATGGATCCACCTGCTAATATCCATGTCCAGAGGAGAAGCAATTACAGAAGCCAGACCTTCCACCTTCTACATCCCATAAAGAATTTTGGTCCACACTCCCAGAGGGGAATAAAGAATAGGGAAGCTTCCAATGGTGGGGATTGGGACATGGAACTCTGGTGGAGGAACTGTATGGAGTTGTACCCCTGTTACCTTACAATCTTGTTAATCATTATTAAATCACTCCTAAAAATTTTTTTAAAAAGGGGGGAGTCGGGTGGTAGCGCAGCGGGTTAAGCGCAGGTGGTGCAAAGAGCAAGGACGGATCCCAGTTCGAGGGCCCAAGCGGTGAAGCAGGTCTGCAGGTGTCTCTCTTTCTCTCCCCCTCCTCTTCCCATTTCTCTCTGTCCTATCCAACAACGATGGATGACATCAGTAACAACAACAATAACTGAAACAAGGGCAACAAAAGAGAAAATAAATAAAAATTAAAAAAATTAAATTAAATTAAAAAAGAATTTTGGTCCATACTCCCAGTGGGATAAAGAAGAGGGAAGCTTCAGAGAGAGAGAGAGAGAGAGAAAGAGAGAGAAAGAGAGAGGATGGGACATGGAACTCTGGACGTGAGAACTCTATGGAATTGTCCCCCTGTCATCTTACAATCTTGTTAACCATTATCAAATCACTACTACAAAATAAAGATTGTGAGATCACTTTCCTTCTCCTGGGAAGGGGAACACTGAAGGAGAGAGAGAGAGAGAGAGAGAGGGACGTGGCAACCTGAGCTTTGGCCGAGCTCATCTAACCAAGCCCATTGGGGAAGTCAGCAGCCGCACACCTCGGAGCCGCCTGTTGCTCAGTGACAGCGAGGCGAGAAACGCGCGGAATGTGGGGGAGCAAGACGCAGCCCCCACCCCCACCCCGCCCCTGCCGCCCGGGGTCCCCGGGTCCTTCTCGCGCCCCGGGTGTTGGGTGGATGGGGGGGTGGGGAGGGAAAGAGGAAAGGAAGCAGCAGCTTGGTCCTCCAGCAGCCCGAGGTGCCACGTCAAACTTACACAAGTTACAGAAACCTGACTCAGCTTCCAGCCGCGACATGGCAGGGAGCCACTGGGCGGAAGGAGCAGGCCTAGGATCCCAACCTGGGGGCGGGGGCGGGGGCGGGGGTGGGAGCCCCTCTACACACACACACACACACACTCACACACATACACACTCATACACACTCACACAGAAACACACACACACACACACACACACACACACACACACTTCCTTCCACCCCAGCTCCCCATCAATCAGGTCGCCCTGACGACTCCTTGCCCCAGGTGCATTCACCCCTCCTGGACCTGAGTTGCAAGAACTGTGTGTCTGTGCGTGTGTGTCTGTGTGTCTGAGTGTAGGTGGGGGTGGCAGACAAGTCGGGATCCCCCCCTACACACACACACACACACACACCCCAGTTCCACCCCCAGTTTTGCAAACACAGTTGCCTTTTTTTTTTTTTCCCAACCCGGCTGATTTGCCAACACGCCCCTCCTCCGGGAAAGAGAAGGAAAAAAAAAAAAGGAAAGGAAAGGAAAGGAAAGGAAAGGAAAGGAAAGGAAGTGTGTGTGTGAGTGTGTATGTGTGCGGGGGGTGCAGAGTGCAGAGGCGCCGGCTGGCAGCCATGCAAACCCAGCACCACCACCCCGAGCTCCGTCCCCCCCAGGCGGTGGTCGCTGAGGGCTCCCCCCCCAGCCCGGACCCCCCACCCTCCACCCCAGCACGGCGGTTCCTGCATCTTGAGACACAAAGATGGGGGGAAGCCCACGCCCACCCTTCCTCTCTCCCGGGACCCCCTCCCCAGCCCCACCTCCCAGGGTTCAAACTGCAAGAAAAGCCCCGGGCAGAGCGCCCCCTCCCCGCCCGCCGCAGGTGAGCACCCCCCGCCCCCCCGCCCCTAAAGGAAAGCGGGCTGTCCCGTCCGCATCGGCCGGCCGGGGCGTTTACCTGGTCGGCCGGCTTCCAGCGAGCCCGCGCTCTGCTCCGAGTGCCGGTTGCGCCCGGTGAAGCAGCTCCCGCCGCGGCCGAGGCTCCCGGGCCCGGCGTCTCCACAGGCGGCTCGCGCGCCCCGAGTTGCTGCTGGGCTGGGAACTGCCACGTCAAACCCTCTGCCGGCGGCGCGCCCCCGGCGCCGGCGCTCCGACTGGCGGCGCGCGCTCCCGGCGACGCATGCGCATGGGCGTGGGCAGGGAAAGGGGGCGGGGCATGCCTTGGGGGCGGGGCTTGAGCTGCCAGCCGCGTGTCTGTCTGCGTGTTGGCTTCTGGGGCGCCAGCTTTCCTGCCTGATCTTTTTTTTTTTTTCTTTTTTTTTCCTTCTTACTCCGTGCTCCTATTTTGTTTCCTCTTGCGGATCAAATATAATATATATAATCTACCTACCTATCTATTTTTAATTCTAACGTTGTCATCTGGAGCTTTTGAGGGAGTTGGAGTGAAGGTTCCTGAAGGTTCATTCATTCTCGCCTTCGTTCAACAGGTTGCAAGGTCTCCGAGCTCTCTACTTGTGATTTGAGTCGCCAGCTCTCTTCCAAGCTCTGCTCCACAATGCACCACAGAACAAGGAAGGAACGACCCCGGGGCAGCCATGCACCGTGTACAGTTGCAAGGACAATCTGTGCGGCCCAAAGGCCAGAGAAGGTGTCTTCACAGAAAAACAAAGTGGCTACACTTCCTTGTGCTCTTTATACCAGCCTTGGTTCACATATTCCTTGTCTCTGAAGTAGAATGGTTGATTCCACACACACACCCATCCCCACCCCGCCCCCAAACAGGAATCTCTGCATCTGCAAGCACTCAGACTTTGGTTTATTATAAGGTACAGCTGAGAACGAAAGGCAGTTTTAAGAGAGACCTGCTTTCTCACCAGCCTCCGCTCCGCTCCAGAGGCCTTTCTTTCAGTTAATTCTAAGTCCAAAGTAGTTGCCACTTTGCCCAGACTTACAAAAGGAAAACCAGACGAACGTTTTGTTTTCCAAAACGGGCTTTCTTCTCGGTTGCAAGGCAACAAAACCTACTTTGAGAAATAGCTTTCATTGTGAAGTGCCTGATTAAACACATAAATGGGGTGACCTTCCAGCTTGAGATACCACCATCAGTTTTGCTGGCATTTTATATAATCCCAGCTGGGTAAAGGATAGTGGTTTCCCTTCTACTCCCTTCTATTTTTATAAGGTTTTAAAGTGTAACACTGGGCCTGCATCTAGCTTTATTTTCAGGTAAAAAAAAAAAAATCCACAGTGACTTTTAAAAAATTGTTTCTTGGGCGTCGGGCGGTAGCGCAGCGGGTTAAGCGCACATGGCACCAAGCATAGGGACCAGCGTCAGGAACCCAGTTCGAGCCCCCGGGTGCCCACCTACAAAAGGGTTGCTTCACAAGCAGTGAAGCAGGTCTGCAGGTGTCTTTCTCTCCTCCCTCTCTGTCTTCCCCTTCTCTCTCCATTACTCTCTGTCCTAGCCAACAACAATGACATCAATAACAATAATAATAATAACTGTAACAACGATAAAACAAGAGCAACAAAAGGGGAAAAAATAGCCTCCAGGAGCAGTGAACTCGTGGTGCAGGCACCGAGCCCCAGCGATAACTCTAGAGGCAAAACAAACAAACAAACAAACAAACAAAAATATTTCTTATATTCTCAATGTGGTAGCAATGTTTTGATGGAGTTTAGGAAACTGAAGACCAGGGGCGGGGCAGTAGTGCAGCAGGTTAAGCGCACATGGCGCAAAACGCAAGGACCTGCATTAAGGAAACTGAAGACCATGTTACAATTTGTAAGAGCTCTCTCTCTCTCTCTCTCTCTCTCTCTCTCTCTCTCTCTCCCTCCCTCCCTCTCTCTCTCTGTCTCTCTCTCTCTCTCCCTCCCTCTCTGTCTCTCTGTCTCTCTCACACACATACACACACTTGGAAGTAGTAGGTGTCACTTAGAACAGAAGAGAAGGCAAGATCACAGGGAAAAAAAAGGACAAATATATATAAATATAGATAGATAGTGATAGAAATAATAGTCATCTCTTATCTGTGACCTTGAGAGAACTACTAGTTTCCAGTGGAGGGAATGAGGACATAGAACTCTGGTGGTGAGAAAGGTGAGAGTATATATTCCCTGTTATCTTATAATTTTAGAAACCAATATTAAATCACTAATAAATAGATGTTTAAAATATTAATATAGACTTAATAGTTTGGTGTATTCTGATTTCAAAGTTACAGTTTGGAGAAGTTTTATATTTAAAAACAAAAGGGGGGAGGTTGGAGAGATAGCTCACCAGGTAAGGTGTATGCCTAGCCATGCTTATGCCTTAGGTTCAAGTCTAGGCATGACATAGGTGGTGCTACGGTCTGAAAAGAAGCTCTGGTGCTTTCTGTCTCTGCCTTTATGTCTGTCTTTATCTGGATGAAAAGGTGGTGGGATAATGAAATATTCTAGGCCCTGATTACACATACCCATTCATGTGCACACACGTGCACACACGCACACAGACAATAAAACGAAAAGCAAGATAAATTGAAATGGTCATGATCTGAACTGCAGTAAATTTATGGAAGCCCAGTAAAATAAGGCTAAGATAAATGCAGATGAAGGACAGAATCTAAGGTTGGCTACGCTAAGTAGCAACCATAACTGTAAGCACTGAGTTCACACATTTAGCAAAGGCCCAACACCAAAGTGATTTTGGAATCATTTTTTAAAAAATTTTTTAAAACTTTTTTTATTATCTTTCATTTATTGGATAGAGATAGCCAGAGATCGAGAGAGGTGGGCCAAATAGAGAGGGAGAAAGACACCTGCAGACCTGCTTCACCAGTTGTGAAGCTCTCCCCCTGCAGGTGGGAACTAGGGGCTTGAACCTGGGTCCTTGCACACTGTAATGTGTGCACTTAACCAGATGCTCCACCACCTGGCCCCAGAATTGCTTTTTCTTAAATAACAGCTCTATTGAGATAGAATTAACAGATCATACAACTTACCCATCTAAAGTGTCTGACGGCTTTTAGGATATTGTCATATACTACTGGGTTGTCAGAAAAGTCACGACATATATATATATATATATATATATTCCCTTTTGTTGTCCTTGTTGTTTTATTGTTGTAGTTATTGTTGTGGTTGTTGGATAAGACAGAGAGAAATGGAAAGAGGAGGGGAAGACAGAGAGGGGGAGAGAAAGGCAGACACCTGCAGACCTGCTTCACTGCTTGTGAAGCGACTCCCCTGCAGGTGGGGATCTGGGGACTTGAACCAGGATCATTGTGCTGGTCCTTGCGCTTTGCGCCACCTGCGCTTAACCCTCTGTGTTACCACCCGACTCCCGCAATGTATTTTTCTATGCAAAAAATGTCATGACTTTTCTGACAACCAACAGAAGAGATTTTAGAACATTTTCAACAACTCCCTCCCAAAGCCTTACCCACTACTCTCACCTCATAATCCCAGTCAAGCCCTGGTCTAGAATGGATAGATCACAATGATTGCATTATCAGTTGATTGATAGATATTTGGATTACTCTATTTGGATCAGTTTCAAATAAAGATGATGTAATTATGTGTGTGTACATATTTGAATGGACGTAGGCTTCATTTCTTTTCTTTTTAATATTTTATGTTTCTTTATTTTCCCTTTTGTTGCCCTTGTTGCTTTTTATTGTTGTAGATGTTATTGATGTCTTTGTTGTTAGATAGGACAGAGAGAAATAGAGAGAGGAGGGGAAGACAGAAAGGGGAAGAGAAAGATAGACACCCGCAGACCTACTTCACCACTTGTGAAGAGACTCCCCCCTGTAGGTGGGGAGCCAGGGGCTCAAACACGGATCCTTAGGCCAGTCCTTGCGCTTTGCGCCCCGTGCGCTTACCCCACTGCGCTACTGCCCAACTCCCTCATTTCTTTTCTATACATACTTAGGAATGGAATAAATAGTTGCATCATCTGGTAGACGTATGCTTAGTCGTTGATTATTTGCCAGACTGTTTCCCAAGTCAGTATCCTATTTGACATCACCCCCAATAGCGAATGAGAATCACATGTCCTTGTTCCATGTCTTTTCAACACGTGGGCGGGTCGTCGGTGGCTTTGCTTTTAGATATTCTCAGTGCAGTGGTGTCTCACTGTGCTTTTAACTTGTGTTTCCAGAGTGCTAATGTTGTCAAGCATCTTTTCATTGTTTATTTGCCATCTGGACCTCGCACTTGGTGAAGTGTCTGTTCAAATCTCTTGCTGGGTGGTTTGCTTTCTTATTATTGAGTTTGGGGGACTTATTCACAGAGTCTGGTCCACAGATCTTTTCTCAAATATGCAGTTTGCAAATATTTTTTTCCCAGACCGTAATTTGGCTTTTCATTCCTTACCAGTGTCATTAGAAGAGAAGTTCTGGAGGCTGGACGGTGGTGGACATAGAACTAAGCACAAGGACCTGCGCAAGGATCCTAGTTTGAGCTCCTCGCTCCGCACCTGCAGGGAGGTTGCTTCACAAGCGGTGAAGCAGCTCTGCAATTATTTATCTTTCTCTCTCTCTCTTTTACCTTCCCCTCCCCTCTCAATTTCTCTTTGTTCTATCCAAAAACAAAAACAAAAGTTGGAAAAAAATGGCCTCCAGGAGCAGTGGATTCGTAGTGCAGGCACTGAGCCCCAGCGATAACCCCGGAGGCAAGGAAAAAAAAAAGTTCCAATTTTGATAAAAGTTAGTTACTAATTCCCCTTTTATAAGTCATGCTTTGATGTTTTGTCTGAGAAACTTTTATCTAACTTAAGACCACAGAACATCTATGCTTTCTCTGAGAAGTTTCATAATCTGTGTTTCATTTCGATCCATATGGAGTTCACCTACAAACTATTATGAGCTATATAATATGTCTCAATAAATTCAAAAGGATTTAGGCCATAGAAAATATATTCTCTGATCCAAGTTGAATTAAATTTAAAATCCATTACAGATATCTGAGATAATCTTAAATATTTGAAAACTAAACAATACTACATACTCACAGGTTGTATAAAAAAAATAAAAAGGGGGACTAGGTGATGTCACACCCAGTAGTCCATACATGTTACCATGTACAAGCCCCAGGTCACCACCAGCAGAAGGAAAGCTTTCCAAGTGATGAAACAGTGCTGCAGGTGTCTCTCCTTCTCTCTCTCTCTCTCTGCTCTCCCACTCCCACCTACTATAAAAAAAAAGAAGGGAGAAAAGAGAGAAAGAGAAAGTAAGAAGGAAGAAGAGAAAAGAAAAGAAAGGAAAAGAAAAGGGGGAGAATGGTTGTTGGGAACACTGGAATCACCTAAGCACTGAGTCCTAGCAATAACCCTGGTGGCAAAAATAAAATAAAATACTGAAAAAGAAATTTATAAATCAAGGGTATCAGGTGGTAGCACATGGGGTTAAGCGCAAGTGGCGCTAAGCACAAGGGCCAGCATAAGGATCCCAGTTTGAACCCCCGGCTCCCCACCTGCAAAAGGGTTGCTTCACAAACAGTGAAGCAGGTCTGCAGGTGTCTATCTTTCTCTCCCTATCTCTGTCTTCCCTTCCTGTCTCCATTTCTCTCTGTCCTATCCAACAACGATGACATCAACAACAACAACAATAATAACTACAACAACAATAAAACAACAAGGACAACAAAAGGGAAATAAAAGCAAAAAAAAATCAAAATAAAAAAAAAGAAGGAAATCAAAAGATAGGCTGGAGAATAACTTACCCAGTGACATGCACATTTCACTATGTGTGAGGGCCTGGGTTCAGACGTTGGTCTGCACATGGGGACACCATGCAAAAGGGAAGCTTCATGAGCAGTGGAGCCATGCTTCTGTCTCTCACCTTGTCTAGAAAAAAAAATTCCAGTAGGACTAGTGGAATCATACATGTGTGAAATCCCAGTGAACCCCTCGTGTGGGGCAAGGGGAGATAAATCTAAAGGAAAACTTAGCATTAAAATGCTACATTAGAAAAGAATGATCTTGGGGGCAGGCGGTTAAGCACTCACAGTACTAAGCACAAGGACCCTCCAGCAGAGGTGATGCTTCACAAGTGGTGAAGCAGGTCTGCAGGTGTCAATTTTTCTCTCTCCCTCTCTATCTCCTCCTTCTCTCTCAATATCTCTATGTCCTAACCAGTAAAATGGAAAAATGGCCCCCAGGAGCATTGGATTTGTAATGCCGGCACCCAGCCACAATAACACTGGAAACAAACAAAAAAAAAAGCATCTTAATGTAACCACTTTCATCATAAGGAACTAGAAAAAGATGAGTGAGTAAAACATAAGATAAACTGTAAACTGTAAATTTAAAAAGTAATAAGAATAAGAGATTGGAAATCAGTAAAGTAGGAAACAATAGTTAAGAGAGAAAATAAGAAAAATCAAAAGCTAGGCCAGGAAGAGAATAATGAAATATGGCATATAACTTTATGCCAACAAATTTGGAAATTTCATAAAGCTCAAAGTGAATTGGATAGCCATTTAAATCTTATTTCTCTCTCTTTTATCAAAATTCACTTATTACACATAATATGACCATAAATTGTTTTTTAGATATTGATTGGAAATTATACTGGGGGCAGAAATTGTGAATGAAATCACATAGAAGAAAGGATGAAACTGGAAATTAACTAAGAAAAAAGTGAATAGAGACCACAGAGATATCTCACCTGGAAGGACACTTGTCTTATCACACACGTGGACCAGATTTGAGTCTTGGCATCACATGGAAACACCACAGCAAAGCACTGGGGGAGGCTTTGGTGCTGTGGAATCTCTGCCCCTCCCTCTTTCTGAATGATAAAAATGTTCATGTAAGAAGAGTGATAGTGCACATGCTCAAGGCCCAGGCTCTACAAAACAGAAACATGGGACTGGGGAGATGACATAATGGTTGTCCAAAAGATTCTCATGCTTGAGGCTCTGGACCCCTAGGTTCAATCCCCATCACCATCATAAACTAGAGCAAAGCAGTACTCTGGTTTAAAATGTGTGTGTGTGCATGAGTGTGTGTGTGTGTGTGTGTTACACCTAGATCTCCAGGTAATGTATTCATTGCTTTAGTGAGAAAAGTACAATGGGAATATTTTTTTTAATTTTTATTTATTTGTTTTCCCTTTTGTTGCCCTTGCTTTTTTATTTATTGTTTTTGTAGTTATTATTGTTGTTGTTATTGATGTAGTCATTGTTAGATAGAACAAAGAGGAATGTAGAGAGGAGGGGAAGAGACGGGGAGACAAAGATAGACACCTGCAGACCTGCTTCACCGCCTATGAAGCGACTCCCCTGCAGGTGGGGAGCCCTGGGCTCAAACCGGGATTCTTATTCCGGTCCTTGTGCTTCGCACCATGTGCGCTTAACCCAAGACACTAAGGCTCGACTTCCAAATGGGAATAATTGATAAGAAGTTATTTTCTTCTTCATACTTGAGCTTAATGACTATAAATTTTGAAACTGAAATTCTGAATAGTTACCATCTATAGAATTCTCTTTTATGATTCCAGCACAGTCTAGGGAATTATTATAGAGCCAACATGACTGCCAAACCTATCCAAAGGATCTCTGAAACCTGTCTTCCAGACCGTAAATGTTTGTTTTACAGAATTTGAATGTTTCCAAAGTACATACAATAGAGAACTTGGAGGTATAGCAGTAGAGTTCAACACTTGTATTTAAGGTCCCAAATTCATTCCCTGTACTCTGTTTGTTAGAATGATGTTCTGGTTATCTTCTTCTCATTAAAACAAATATGGAATATTTTTTTTGAAGTAGGAGGAGATTAGCTTTGATCTGCCTCCTTGGTCTGAAAATTAACTCAACTTTTTTATTTATATCATATTTTTAAATTTTGTATTTTCCTTTTTTCTTTCTGTTTTATTATTTATTAGCATAGAAAGAAACTGAGAGAGAACAGGCAGATAGAGAGATATCGGACTAGCTTCGAGAATGGAGACATAGACTACCAGGGACTCATGGCTGGGTTGTACGCAGTATCTCTTCATGCAGGACACAGCACAATCTAAGCCAAGCTAAACTAAAAACTAAACTAAACTGAAAACTCACAAACCTGTCCTTATATATATACTTGCCAAGGAGGGTGTAAACAGGATGTGACGTAGAGAGGGTGGAGAGAAAAGAGACTGGTGAAAATCAGGGTGTGACAAGGAGAGGGGGCGGAGCAGGTGAGAATTCTACCACTGAACCACCAATGCCCTGGAGGGAGGGTGGTGCTTAGTTAACAATGGTTATGTAAATAGAATACAGTGTTAAGCAGGGGGGATTAGACCAAATGAAACAGAAGAGGTTTTTAGAAGCAGAATTAGAAGCATACCAGCAGAGAGAGAGAGAAAGACACCTGTAGACCTGCTTCACTACTTTGAAGTGGATCCCCTGCAGGTGGGGAGTGGGGGCTCCAGCCACTGTCCTTGTGCTTGGTAATAGTGCACTTAACTGGGTATGCCATGACCTGACCCACTTGAAAATTTTTTATTAGTGATTTGGGTGCATTGGATCGACCTTCCCGTGGTGCATCCCATGAGTACCCATTCATTGGGGAAACTGATGATCCTTCCTAGCAGACTGAATCCACATGGATCCCAGTCACTTTCAAAGCCAGCAACAAGCAGCTCCTTACAGCTTTCAAGCTGTTGGTCCTGCTCTTCGAGTCCTCCAACTTCATGTTGAGGGGCTGTCCTTTGCCAAACGCGTTCTTATTGGTCAATTGGCGATACAGCATCAGGCAGATGTTATTTGCCTACAAGAAACACATATAGCAGTTGATGAAGCTGCTCGATTCACCATCAGTGGATTCAATTTAATATGCTATAATCTCCATCCTAAACACGGCCGAGCCATCTATGCCAAATCGTGTCTTGTGGACGTTTACCATACGGCCTCTTCGACCTTCTACGACTCCATTACTATTGAAACTATTCAGCTCGTCAACGTATATAAGCCTCCCAGTGCCTCATGGGATAATGAGGTCCTGCCTAGCCCAAATCACCCAGTCATTTACGTTGGAGACTTTAATAGTCATCACCAAGACTGGGGATATTCCTCCACTCGTGCTGATGGCTCTATCTTAGCCGACTGGGCTTCAGCAAATGACCTCTCCCTATTATACGATCCCAAACAGCCAGGCTCTTTTCACAGTGCTAGGTGGAATAAAGACTCATCACCCGACCTGTGCTGGATTAGCACAGTCAACGGCCAAACCTTTCCCGCTACGAGACACGTTCTCAAGATCTTCCCGCACAGTCATCACCGCCCAGCTATCATCCACATTGGTCTCCAGCTCCCACTGATTCTGTGCTCGGAGAAACTAAGACGGAACTTTCGGAAAGCAAACTGGCGTCTGTTCAGTGATCTTACCAACAAATCTATTCCTGCAATTCCAATTAACTCTATCCCCTCTGAAGATTCCTACAGGCGCTTCCACCAAGCCATCTTCAAAGCAGCTTCCCAAGCCATTCCTTGTGGGAGACGTGCTAACTATATGCCTTGTCTTGATGCTGAATGCGAGCAACTACTAAAGCAGTATGATGAGTCGGACGACCCAGATGTGGCTGACCAATCCCTAGCACTGCAAAAACGGTATCATCTGTTTTCCATCTACACCATGCCTCGGCCTCACGTGAGCTTAATGTGCAGCTTGGCGACACGAGAATCCAGCATGAAGCCCAGCCAGTCTATCTTGGCGTTACTCTCGATCGCACTCTGTCATTTCACGAACATCTCATAAAAACTGCAGCAAAGGTGGGCGCGAGGAATAACATCATTGCAAGACTGGCCAGCTCCTCATGGGGCGCGAGCGCTTCCACACTACGATCATCCTCTCTGGCATTATGCTATTCCACTGCAGAATACTGTGCCCCAGTATGGTTCCGTAGCCCCCATGTCCACTTGGTCGATTCCAAATTATACTCCTCCATGAGGATAATTTCTGGAACCATCCGTTCCAACCCGGTTCCATGGCTGCCAGTTCTTAGCAACATCGCCCCGCCAGATATTCGTCGGGATGCGGCATCATCTAAGTTCATTTCCCACGTCTACGCTCAACCGGACCTGCCAATATATGCGGATATCTTCGCCCACCCTGTCCAACGCTTGACGTCTCGTCACCCAATCGGGTCTCCTACGCCTACACTGAACTTCTCTGTTCCAGACTCTTGGAAACAGAGTTGGCAGTCAGCTGAGGTAAAGAACAAACACCTCATCACAGACCCCTGCAAGCGTCAACCCGGCTTTGACCTAGCACGTTATGATTGGGCCTTCCTCAATCGCTATCGAACAGGCCATGGCCGGTGCGCCGCTATGTTCCATCGCTGGGGAGCCAGAGACGACCTGAACTGCCCCTGCAGCTACAGACAGACTATGACCCACATAGTCAATGACTGCCACCTCTCCAGATCCAAAGGAGGTCTCGAAACTTTACATCAGGCTCAACCTGACGCTGTTGACTGGCTACGGAAGAAGGGCAAACGCTAGAAGAAGAAGTGATTTAAAAAATTATAAGATAATAAAGATATAATTCCACATCTTTACCAGAGTTCTGTGTTCTCCGAGCACCCTTGGAAACTTAGTAGTTCTCTCAAAGTCACAGATATAGGCTAACTTTACAACTATATATCTATGTTTATATATTTTGCCATTTTTCCCATGTTCCTACTTTCACTTTTGTTTCTAAGTCATATCGACTACTACTTCCAAGTTTCCTTTTCTTTTTCCTCTTCTGTCTAAGAGAAAAGAAGCAGTATCCAGCTTCCTCTGCCAAGTTTACTTCCTGCCCAGCTTCCTCTGGTGTTTTTCAGGTTTGCTTCCTGTCAGTGACAGACCACAAGTTTTTACTGAAGTAAAGCTGCATAATAACATTATATAACTTCCAGTGGTGCAATATTGAATTCACACGTGGAGAACTGTATCAGATCTATAGCAAATAAAAATCATAATTAAAATTTTCTTTTTCTTTAATATTTTTTTCCTTTATTGGGGACTAATGTTTCACAGTCACCAGTAAATACAATAGGTTGTACATGGATAACATTTCTCAGTTTTCCACATAACAATACAACTCCCCCCCACCCTTTTAAAAATTTATTTAAAAATAAAAAAGACATTAACAAAACCATAGGATAAGAGGCGTACAACTCCACACAATTCCCACCACCAGCTCTCTGTATCCCATCCCCTCCCTTGATACCTTTCTTAGTTTTTAACCCTGTGGGAGTATGGACCCAAGGTCATTGTGGGATGCGGAAGGTGGAAGGTCTGGCTTCTTTAATTGCTTCCCCGCTGATCATGGGTGTTGGCAGGTCGATCTATACTCCCAGCCTGCCTCTCTTTCCCTAGTGGGGTGAGGCTCTGGGGAAGCAGAGCTCCAGGACACATTGATGGGGTTGTCTGTCCAGGGAAGTCTGGTTGGCATCATGTTGGCATCTGGAACCTGGTGGCTGAAAAGAGAGTTAACATACAAAGCCAAACAAATTGTTGACCAATCATGGACCTAAAGGCTGGAATAGTGCAGATGAAGTGTTGGTGGGTACTCACTGCAGACTATTGTGTACTTTTGCTTGCTGGTATATATTTTGCCCTACTTTATGGATAGGTGTGAACATACACCTTTTTTTTTTTTTTAATAACTAGAGCACTGTTCAGTTCTGGCTGATGGTGCGGGGAGGGGGTGGGAATCATTGAGCCTGGGACTTGGGAGCCTAAGGCATGAGAGTCTCTTTACATAACCATTATGTTATCTACCCCCCACTTAATTAAAACTTTCTGATTTAAGACATGGGATGCATCTCAGGAGTAGAGTACTTGTTTAAAATGTACAAGACTCTGAGTTCAATACCCAGAATTCTCTGTGCCTCCCACCCCCCACTCAAACAAACTTTCTGACAGATATTTAGGCTCAGACTGCTTTTTTTGTAAATTCTATCAAACATTCTAAGAGGAATTTTTTTATAAGAATTCCTTAAAAAAAAGTAAGAGGGGAAATACTTTCTAAATACTTCTGTGATACTAGCATTCTTTGATGCTAAAGCCAGGAAAAGACATTAAAAATATACAAATAAATGTTGATCATAAATATAGATTTGGAGACTCCTAAAAAACTTTTAGGAAATTACATGAAAAAATCTATTAAAAGGACTTATGATGATGATGATGATGATGATGATTACTATTGTAACCAGAACACTGCTTAGCTCTGGCTTATGGTGATGGTGGAGATTGAACCTGGGACCTTTGATGCCTCAGGCATGGAAGTATTTTTACATACCCATTGTTATCTTGTCAGACCAATTACTTTTTTTTTTTTGTAACAAATGAAGTTTATTCCAGGTGTACAAACTTGTTTTGACTTCAAAAAAAAACAATATACTTCAGTTTATGAAAAGAAAAACCACCCAAGATTATCTTAATAAATGCAGAACATCATCTAACAAAAGTCAACATCCATACTGATTAATTTTTTTAGTAAACTAGGAATGAAAATACAGGTAAATAAAAATTCACCCCAATACATTAAAATGCTGTTAAAGGAAAAGAACAAAATGTGGAAACTTATACTACTTGACTTTAAGACATATTGTAAAATCGCAGTTACAAATGTATCACCTTCAAAACTGACAAAAACATTAGAGAAACAGAGTAGAGATCCTAGAAAAAAAAAGACTGACATCCAGTGGTCCTCCTTCATCTATGTATCACACACAGTAATATATAAAATATATATATATATATATATACACATACACACACACATATATATGTATACATATATATATATATTTATTGGGGAGTTAATGTTTTACATTCGACAGTAAATACAATAGTTTGTACATGCATAACATTTCCCAGTTTTCCATATAACTATACAACCCCCACTAGGTCCTCTGTCAGCCTTATGGGATCTGTATTCCACCCTCCACCCCCACCCACCCCAGAGTCTTTTACTTTGGTGCAATGTGCCAATTCCAGTTCAGGTTCTACTTGTGTTTTCTCTTCTGATCTTGTTTTTCAACTTCTGCCTGAGAGTGAGATCATCCCAAATTCATCCTTCTGTTTCTGACTTATTTCACTTAACATGAATTTTTCAAGTTCTATCCAAGATCGGCTGGAAATGGTGAAGTCACTGTTTTTAATAGCTGAGTAGTATTCCATTGTGTATATAGACCACAACTTGCTCAGCCACTCATCTGTTGTTGGACACCTGGGTTGCTTCCAGGTTTTGACTATTACAAATTGTGCTGCTAAGAACATATGTGTACACAGATCTTTTTCGGTGGGTGTGTTGAGTTCCTTAGGATATATCCCCAGGAGAGGAATTGCAGGGTCATAGGGTAGGTCCATTTCTAGCCTTCTGAGAGTTCTCCAGACTGTTCTCCACAGAGGTTGGACCAATTGACATTCCCACCTGCAGTGCAGGAGGGTTCCTTTGACCCCACACCCTCTCCAGCATTTGCTGCTGCTACCTTTTCTTTTTTAATGTTTATTTATTTATTCCCTTTTGTTGCCCTTGTTATTTTCTTATTGTTGTTGTAGTTACTGATGTTATTGTTGTTGGATAGGACAGAGAGAAATGGAGAGAGTAGGGGAAGACAGAGGGGGAGAGAAAGACACTTGCAGACCTGCTTCACCTCCTGTGAAGTGACTCCCCTGCAGGTGGGGAGCTAGGGTCCTTGCACTTGGCGCCACCTGCACTTAACCCACTGTACTACCACCGGACTCCCCCTGTTACCTTTTCTGATGTATGACATTCTCACAGGAGTGAAGTGGGGTCTCATTGTTGTCTTAATTTGCATTTCTCTGACAATCAACAACTTGGAGCATTTTTTCATGTGTTTCTCAGCCTTTCGGATCTCTTCTGTGGTGAATATTCTGTCCATGTCCTCCCCCCATTTTTGGATGGGGTTATTTGTTTTCTTGCTGTTGATTTTGGCAAGCTCTTTATATATTCTGGTTATTAGCCACTTGTCTGATGTATGGCATATAAAGATCTCCCATTCTGTAAGGGATCTCTTGGTTTGGGTAGTGGTTTCTTTTGCTGCGCAGATTTTTAATTTGATGTAGTCCCATAGGTTTATGCTTGCCTTAGTCTTCTTTGTAATTGGATTCGTTTCATTGAAGATGCCTTTAAAATTTAAAGTAAGATATTTTGAAAGAGGGGGTCAGGCGGTAGCACAGCAGGTTAAGTGCATGTGGTGCAAAGCGCAAGGACTGGCGTAAGGATCCCAGTTCGAGCCCCTGGCTCCTCACAGGCAAGGGAGTTGCTTCACAGGTGGTGAAGCAGGTCTGCAGCTGTCTGTCTATTTTTCTCTCCCCCTCTCTGTCTCTCCTCCTCTCTCCATTTCTCTCTGTCCTATCCAACAATTATAACAATGACAATAACAACAACAACAAGGATAAAACAACAAGGGCAACAAAAGAAAAAAAAAGATATCTTGAAAGAGATAGACCACATTAATGTGCCTCATATTACAGCATATAGTTTTGACTATTCTGTTTTTAGTTGCTGCCATTAATATCTTACTATGCCTGGTTTTTAAATTAAACTTCATCCTAACAGTGTGTACATATAGGAAAAAGTCTCTGTAGGGTTTGGAATTATTGATTGTTTTAGTCATCCACTGGGGAGTCCTGAAAGGTATCCCTCCAGGACTCCACTTCCTCCTCCTCCTCTTCCTACTCACACACATTCAATTAATTTTTAATAAAGGTATAAAAGAGAACAGGTAGATCATTCTTGTCTTTTCAACAAATGGTGCAGAAACTATCAAATAGTCACATCCAGAGTATAAACTTCAATATCTTCCTTGCATCATTTACAAAAGTTAATTCAAAATGGAACATAGACATATATAAAAATAAAACTTAAAATCAAGGTTGTCAAAGGTTTTCTTCCTTCCTTCCTTTCTTTTTTTTTTTTTTTTTTTGACTTTAGAGTTTCAAAACCAAAAACATACCCATGCAAGCTGGGTGGTGGCACACCGTTTGAGCACACCACATGTTACAATGGGTTTGAGACCCCAGTCCCCACCTGCAGGGGGAAAGCTTCAGGAGTGGCGAAGCAGGACAGCAGGTATCTCTCTTTCTCTCTCAATCTCTACCTTCCTCTCCCCTCTTGATTTCTAACTGTCTCTATCCAATAAATAAAGATAATAGATGGGAGTCAGTTTGTAGCGCAGCAGTTCAAGAGACGGGAAGTGCAAGGGCTGGTTTAAGGATCCCTGTTCGAGCCCTCCAGCTCCCCACCTGCAGGGGCATCACTTCATAGGCAGTGAAGCAGGTCTGTAGATGTCTTTCTCTCCCCCTCTCTGTCCTCCCCTCCTCTCTCCATTTCTGTTTGTCCTATCTAACAATGACATCAATAACAACAATAATAATAACTACAACAACAATAAAACAATAAGGGCAACAAAAGGGAAAATAAATAAATAAATATAAAAAAACTAAAAAAAGATAATAGAAAAAATTAAAATAAAAAAAGAAATGTTCCTAATACCTTTGTTCATAAAAACCCAGAGCTGCCATTAATTCAGATGTTTATGAACAGCTGACTAGGTAAACAAATTGTGGACTAGCCATCCAATAGCATACTGGGCAGTAAAAAGCAATGAAGTACACACGACCAATGGCTGAATGTCAATTACATTAAAGTATGGTGCAGGCATAAAAATAGACACACAGGCAGCAAAAACAGAGAGCCTAGAATTAAATTCCAATGTGCAAGTTAGTTAATCTGTGACAAGGGAGCCAAGAACACTAAGTGTGAGTAGGAAGGGCTAGTCTCTTCAACAAGCATCTCTGGGAAAACTGGAAAAGCGCTTGTATGTTAATGAAATCGGATTCCTGTCACAAAGGCCTCACAAAAACTGACCCCAAAGTGCATCAGACTTAAAACATCAATGCCTACATTTCTAAGGAAGAAGCACCTCAACACTGGTTTCAGTTATGTTCCTTTTAATTTTGGTTTATACTCCCAGAGGGGTAAGTCTTAGGGGGAAGAAGATGACCAGAGGGAAGGCTCTGAACTCCAATTCCATCAGCACCCAGAGAGATAAGAGGAGAGAAAAAAAAAAAAAAGGAAGGAAGGATACTCGGAAGAAGTAGTTGTGAGGGCCAGGTGGTAGCGTAGCGGGTTAAGCACATATGGTGAAAAGCCCAAGGGCCGACTTAAGCATCCAGGTTCGAGCCCAGGCTCCAAACCTGTAGGGAGATTGCCTCACAGGCAGTGAGGTAGGTCTATAGGTGTCTATCTTTATCTCCCCCTCTGTCTTCCCTTCCTCTCTTGATTTCTCTTTGTGAAGCAGGTTTGCAGATATCTATCTTTCTCTCCCTCTCTGTCTTCCCCTCCTCTTTCAGTCTCTCTCTGTCCATCCAACAACAACAGCAATGACAATAATAACAATGGCAATACAAATGGAGGAAATGGCCTCCAGGAGCAGTGGATTCATAGTGCAGGCACTGAGCCCCAGCGATAACCCTGGAGGCAAAAAAAAAAAAAAAAAGGTAATTTCCTCCATCTTCCTAATAATAGAACAGTTCTACTTATAGTAGCTGTTCACAGTAAACCTGTTTATACTGTACATGTTCTATTTTCATATGAAGAGTTTTACTACTGATATTTGGTATGTGTTGATAATGTGTCAGAATGTCTTCTGTTTTACTTTTATTTTTGTCCAAATCAAATAGCTTTGGAAATAGTTACTTTTCTTTTTCCTTCCTTTCACAGCCAGATAAAGTAGAGGCAATTGAGAGTAGGGTGGTAGCCCGGCAGGTTAAGAGCATGTGGCACAAAGTGCAAGGACCAGGATAAGGATCCTGGTTGGAGCCCCCAGCTCCCCACTTGCAGGGGAGTCACTTCACAGGCGGTGAAGCAGGTCTGCAGGTGTCTATCTTTCTCTCCTCCTCTCTGCCTTCCTCTCTTCTCTCCATTTCTTTCTGTCCTATCCAACAAAGATGACATCAATAACAACAACAGTAAGTATAACAACATTAAGAAAAATGACAACAAGGGCAACTAAAGGGAAATAAATAAATAAAAATTTATAAAAACAAACAAACAAACAAAAAGTAGAAGCAATTAATATAATTCTGTGTCCCTGGTAGATCTACAAACCAAGGAAAGGAGGGTTTTTTAAAAAAAGATTTCATATTGACGTATAATACTATAAGTCTTTAGGAGTATAGTTTCACACCTATGTGAATATGTGTGCGTGTGTATGTTTGTGTAACTCACTATATCCATCACCAAAATCCCTGTGGCATCACACCAAATCCAGTTCTTCACCTTTTTTCATGCCCAATTCTATCCAGTAGTAATCATAGGTTTTTAAAAATTTATTAGTGACTTAATATTTATTTTCAAAATTATGTGATAATGTGTATAATTATACACTATTCCCACCACTAGAGTCTGTATACCCATTTCTTCCACTGGAAACTGCAGTAGTTCTCTCAAGATCACAGATATGGGTTTAATATTATTTCTATAACTATACACCTATATTTATATATACTTACCCATATTTTCATTTTTTTTTCACCTTCAGGGTTATGGCTAGGGCTCAGTGATAGTACTATGAATCCACTGCTCCTGCTGGTCATTGTTTCTATTTTTGTTGTTGTTGTCAAATAGGACAGTAAATTGAGAGAGTAGGGAAAGATAGAGAGGGGAAGAGAAAGATATACACCTGCAGACTTGCTTCACCTCTTGCAAAGCAACCCTCCTGCAGATGGGGAGCTGGGACTCAAACTAGCATCCTTGAGCTGGTCCTTGCACTTTGTACTATGTGTGCTTAATCCAGTGTGTTACAGCCTGACCTCCCTTACTCATTTTTCCTATGGTCTTGCCTTCCCTTCATTTCTACGTCACACCTACACTTGTCACTACTTCCAAATGTCCTTCCTTTTTCACTCTTCTCTCTCTGAGTCTTGGGGTCTTCATAAAGTTGGAGTTCAGAGACCTCTGGTCATCTTCCCCTAACATTTCTTTCCTTCTGGGAGTATGCACCAAAATTCTTTATGGGGTACAGAAAGTGGAAGGTCAGGCTTCTGTAATTGCATCTCCACTGGGCATGGACATTGGCAGGTTGACCTATACCTCCAAGTCTGTTTCTATCTTTTCCTAGTGGAGTAGGGCTCTGGAGAGGTGAAGTTCTATGACACATTGGTAAGGTTATCTTCCCAGGGACATCAGGATGGCGTTAGAGTAGAATCTGCAACTTGGTGGCTGAATGGCAATAAAATATAGAGCAAGACAAAATGATTAATGAACAGGAGCCAAAAAGTAGGAATAGAGCAGATAAGAATATGGACCTTGGAGAGGAAAGAATGTAGGAAGTGTATTTTAAGTATGTTCCTCAGGGCCCATGACTTTAATAGTTTTTGCTTGAGTTTGATAGTTAATATGGAGGTGGAACAAAAAATATTGTCTGGGAAGATGGTGTTAGAGTTGAGAATAAGGCTAGAAAGTTGGATCAGGACAGAAAGAAGCTCCCAAACTTGAAGAAAATTCATAAATACAATTAACTGTTTACCCCTTGATCTGACCCAAGGCCAATATCTATTCATAACTTTGTCACATAATGTGCCATCTGAAATGGAACTAGGTAGTCCCCATGTGTTAGCAAAGATCTCACCAGATTAGAGGAGTTGGGAGGTTGACATCATGGGCTTGGTGTCTCTGGGACTATCTACAGTAACAAGGCAGTAGCAGCAATATGTGGTATGGCAGCCCTGAGGCTGTGGTGCTTCTGCGGATGTCTCAGTTGTAGTTGGTGAGTTATGTGAAGTTTGATAGATGTTCTGTTTCCTACTACTCCATGGCCACGCCTCCTGCAGTCTCCATAACCAATGTGCAGTTTTCATAACAACTACAGGTCTGTTGGCTGTTATTTATTTATTTATTTTGATTGATCATTGGTTACATACAAGATTGTAAGGTTGCAGGGTATATAGTTCCACACCACACCCACCACCAAAATTCTGTGCCCTCACCCTCCCAATCATAATTCTCACAAGGTCTCAGAGACAGTTTGCTTGTTTCTGCCTCCCCCCATATCTCCCCCCCAGAGTCATGCATTCCAGTTCTCTAGATTTTACATATACATGAAGCAATACAACAGTTGATGATCACCTCCAGTTCCAATTTGTCTCAGCAAACACAGTATCACCTTTTAAAAATTTATTTTATTTTTCCCTTGTTGTTGCCCTTGTTTTTTTTTTTATTGTTGTAGCTATTACTGTTGTTGTTATTGATGTCGTTGTTGTTGGATAGGACAGAGAGCAATGGAGAGAGGAGGGGAAGACAGAGAGGGGGAGAGAAAGACAGACACCTGCAGACCTGCTTCACCACCTATGAAGCGACTCCCTTGCAGGTGGGGAACCGGGGGCTCAAACCGGGATCCTTATCCTGGTCCTTGCGCTTCGCGCCATGTGCGCTTAACCCACTGAGCTACTGCCCGACTCCCACAGTATTACCTTGTATATTTACCACAGAGTGTTATTCCATGGAGTATATGTATTCCATGATGTCTTTAACCACTCATCCAGTCTTTGGCTGTGTGGATAATGTGGCTAACACAGGAACACATGTGTCCCTTTAGTTCAGGGTCCGTATGTCCTTTGGGTAAATGTTTAATAGTAGTTATTACTGCTGGCTATCTAGCCTTCCAGAGGGACTGCATCAGTTTGCGTTCCCACCGGACATGAATTAGAGCCCCTGCTTTCTCCAGAGCCTTGCTGACACCCCTGACTTGACTGTTTTGTTGATATAGACCATTCTAGTCAACGACTGCCACCTCTCCAGATTCAAAGGAGGTCTCAAAACTTTACATCAGGCTCAACCTGATGCTGTTAACTGGCTACGGAAGAAGGGCAAACGCTAGAAGAAGAAGAACAGACCATTCTCACAAGTGGGAGGTGGAACCTTAGTGTAGTTTTGATTTGCATTTCTCTGAGAAGTGAGGTGGAATATTTTTTTCCATAGGTCTTTTTTTTTTTCTTTTACAATTTATCTGTTTTAACTTTTTTCATGTATGTGTGAAACCACCTAGTAGTTGTTTTTCATTTCTTATTAAAAAACAAAAAAAAACAGGGTGAAGGTCCTTCCATGAATTCTGTGATAAAAATCTCATTTCCCATACTACACATCTTACCAGTCTTTAAACCAGAGTTATTTAAAACTCTGACACAGGGTTATGTTATCACTTTACCTGGGTAGTATCTATTATTTATTTATGTGTCATCCCCCATCCTTAATGATTTATATCCCACGGTTTCCTTAGCCAAGGCGATTTTGTAGAGAAACTAGAGGGCTTGTTTTTTAAGTGAGTAATCAAAAAAAGCATTGCCTTTACTGGTATTAAAGTTTCTTGTGTCACTCGAACATGTGGATTTCATTTATTGTTAGGGTAGGATAAGATGGACTTGGAAAGAATGAAGTAAATCAACTTTAATGATTATTAACTAATTTTGGACTAAAACTTTTCGTCTAAGTTAGGCTCTGTCATATTAAACTTTGAATGTGTACTTCATAGAAATAGAAGTTACAGGGAGTCGGGTGGTAGCGCAGTGGGTTAAGTGCACATGGTACAAAGCACAAGGACCGTAAGGATCCGGTTCTCTTTCCCCCTCTGACTTCCCCTCCTCTCTCCATTTCTCTCTGTCCTATCTAATGACGACATCAATAGTAACTACAACAATAATAACTAGGACAACAGTGAAAAACAAGGGCAACAAAAGGGAAAAAAAAATAAATATAAAAAATTTAAAATAAAAAATAAAAATGACTTTAAAAAAAATAGAAGTTACAGTGCTCTTATCCTATCTTATCTTATACTATCCTATCCACTCCTCTGATTTAAAAAAAAAGTCTGCTTAATTATAACAATGTTGATGTAAGAAGTGTAGTCTTGAAGTTTTTTTTTTTTTTTTTTTTTGCACAAAGGTTCTGTTGGACTGTATCACCTCTCCAAAACCAGAATATACTTAAAGTAGATTGTCTAGCTTTTGAAATTGATTATCTAAATTCAGGCACTTCTTGGAATTTTTGAATGTGTTAAAAATGAGTTTTGGCAGAAATAATATATTTGAGGTAGCTTGAGTGCATTAAAATTTCCCATAAGACTGCATACTTCATCTAGAAATTATTAATCTGTGTATGCTAATATATTTTCATAGAATGTTCCTATTATTGGTAATTTAATATTGATTTACAAAATTATAAAATAATAGGGTTAGAATTCCCTAATGTTCTCCCTGCCAGAGTTCCGTGTCCCCATCCTTTCCACTGGAAATGACAGTAGTTCTTTATACCTATCTATTTGTATCTATCTGTATCTGTTAACATCTGTCTAGAGCTCTGTATCTAGGTAGAGCTATATTAGTTTTCCTTTATTATTGATCATTAAATTGTACACATGTGACATCATTCTCAGAGCGATATAATCACTATGCCAGTAGTGGGTATATGGTATAGAAATAATAGTTTAGAAATAATAGTAAGTAGTAAAAGAATAGTAAAAATAATAGTAAGTAGAAATAATAGTAAATATAAATAATAATAAACCCAAATAGTCAATAGTATAGATGTGGGCTTACTATTCTTTCTTTTTTTAAAAAAATTTTTATTTATAAAAAGGAAGCATTCACAAGCGGTGAAGCAGGTCTGCAGGTGTCTTTCTCTCCCCCTTTCTGTCTTCCTCTCTTCTCTCCATTTCTCTCTGACCTATCCAACGACGACATCAATAACAACAAGAATAACTACAACCATAAAACAAGGGCAACAAAAGGGAGTAGATAAATAAACAAACAAATATTTATTAAAAAAGGAAACATTGACTAAACCATAGGATAAGAGGGGTACAACTTCACACAATCCCCACCACCAGAATTCTGTATCCCATTTCCTCCCCTGATAGCTTTCCTATTCTTTAACCCTCTGGGAGCATAGACCCAAGGTCATTGTGGGATGCAGAAGGTGGAAGGTCTGGCTTCTGTAATTGCTTCCCTGCTGAACATGAGTGTTGACAGGTTGATCCATACTCCCAGCCTGCCTCTCTCTTTCCCTAGTGGGGAAGGGCTCTGGGGAAGCAGAGCTCCAGGACACATTGGTGGGGTATCTGTCTAGGGAAGTCTGGTCAGTATCATGCTGGCATCTGGAACCTGGTGCCTGAAAAGAAAGTTAACATACAAAGCCAAACAAATTGTTGACCAATCATGGACCTAAAGGCTGGAATAGTGCAGATGAAGAGTTGGGGGGGGGGTCCTCCATTTTGTAGATAGCTAGTAGGCATATTTTAGTTATATTCCAAAGGGCCTGTGGCTAGTGTTTTGCTCGTTTGTTTGTTTTTTGCCTGAAATCTGATATGCCGATGGATCCAAGTTATTGTCTGGGAAGATGATGTCATGGCTGGAAAAGGGGCATAAAGCTGGATCAGAGAAGAGAGTAGCTCCCTTATATGGGAAAGAGGTGTAAATATTGTTGACTGTAAACCCCATTGATTTGATGTGATCTGGGGCTCATATGTTAGTATGCTTCTAGTTCTGCTTCTGGGATCCTTTCTGTTACATTGCTTGACATTGTGGTCTATTTAAATGGTCATTCTGTTACATTGGTTTGGTCTCACTCCCCCTGCCTCCGGGAGATTTTGGCTTAGTCCTTTCCTTTTCACACTTCTTCCTTCTTCCCGCCCCCTATAGGATATACTTCCTTTGTTCCTGACTCTTCCAACGGAGGAGAGAGAGGCAAGACAGAATTGTTGTGATTAGATTAGATTAGTTTTTTGAATTGTTCGCTCGTGAATAAAGAAATATTGCTTCTCTGCTCAGTCATGTGTCCCTGGTCATCTGTCTCCTGCTAGCCCTGCATACTGGTGCCCTGAACTTTGACTGACACTCATATTCAGCTTAGGAGCCTATGTGACCTCTGCATCTCTGTAGATCTGAGCTCACATTCTGTGGTCATGATTAGGAACATTCCAAGCTGCCCCAATATCAGGATCCATCTTCCTCAGATGTAGCATAGAGTATGTTGTTCATCCTCCCTCCAGAGGATGGGAGATTCTCTACCATTGTTGATCCAAGTTGAGGACAAGGTCCTCTGGGGGCCTGCAAAGGGGTCTATTGTGTTGTTCCTGATAGACATGACCAGTAACAATAGAGAGAGGGATTTATTCAAGGTCTAGGCCCATCATGTCTGTTTGGGAATCTCAGGACTCCCTGATTAGGGCCCCAGATGATGGGGTGGCCTGATAGTGACTAAAGAGTCATCATTAAAGTATGCCAGTCTCTTGCCCTTATTCAACTTTTGCAGTCCTTGCTTTACTAAGGTTAGCTTTGGAGTGAGTGAGAGAACTGTAATAGGATGTAGGTGAGGAGGGTATCTAAGTCTAAGTAGACACTATTTCATTATGAACTTTATACTGACTCACTACAGACTATTGTATATTTTTTACTATCATTTCTATACTAGTCTATATATCTATCTATATTTACATATTTGCCCATTTTTCTTCTTTTCTTCTCCTCCTCCTTTTTCTTCTTTGCCTCCAGGGTTATTACTGGGGCTTGGTGCCTGCACTATGAATCCACTGCTCTTTTTCCTTTTCTTTCTTTTTTTCCTTCCTTCCTTCCTTCCTTCTTTCTTTTTCTTGTTAGGGCAGAGAGGAATTGAGAGTGGAGGGAAAGACAGATAGTGGGAGATAAAGATAGACAATTTCAGACCTGCTTCACCACTTATGAAGCCAACCTCCTACAGGTGCAGAGCCTGGGCTGCAACCAGGATCCTTGCGCAGTCCTTGTGCTTCACTTAAAATTTTTTTCTTAATTATATATTTTTTATTATTATTGGATAGAGATAGCCAAAAACCAAGAGCGTAGGGGAAGATAGAGGGAGAGAGAAAGAGAGACACTTGCAGCATTGCTTCACCACTTGCAAAACTTTCCCCCTGTGGTGGGACTGGGGGCTGGAACCTGGGTCTTTGTGCATTGTAACATGCATTCAACCAGGCATGCTATCATCCAGCCTGGCCCATTTTTTTTATGGCCCTGATTTCTACTCCTTTCTAGGTTACATCTACACCTTTTACTACTTCTGTATGTCTGTCCTTTTTTCCTTTTCTTCATCCAGGTCCTGATGGAATTGGAGTTCAGAGCCCTCATCTTCCTCTAACATTTCTCCCCATTTGAGGGTATGGATCAAAATTCTTTATGGGTTACAAAAGGGGGGAGCTTTGGCTTCTCTAATTGCTCTCCACCGGACATAAGTATTGGCATGTCAACCCACACCCCCAACCTGTTTCTGTCTTTCCCTAGTAGGGTAGGGCTCTGGGGAGGTGAAGTCATCTTTGACCTCACATTGGTGAGGTCATCTGCCCTCAGGATGGCATCATAGTAGGGTCTGCATCTTGGTGGCTGGAAGGTGGCAAGATATAAAGCAGGATAAAATGATTAATAAATAGGAACAAAAAAGTAAAATAGAGCAGATGAGAATAGGGATTTTGGGGGTGGAAAGAATCTAGGAAGACTGTTTTAGGTATGTTCCAAGGGGCCCACGACTTTAGTAATTTTTTGCCTGAGCTTGATAGCTAACATTCAGGACATCTAAAAATATTGTCTGGGGAGATGGTGTCAGGGTTGAGAATAGGGCTAGAAAGCTTGATTAGGGCAGAGAATAGCTCCCAAACTTGAAAGAAATATATAAATATAATTAAGTGTTTACCCCATGGATCTGACCCAGGGCCCCATCATGTCCTCTCTTCTTAGCACTTGTTTCTCTCAGGATCTATTATGTTTATTTATCTGATTTCTCCAGGAAAATGTGGGCTCCAAGATAGCAAGAACATGACCTGAGACACTCTTAGTTGTATCACATGTGCCCAGAAGAGCCTCCTCTGATTTTCAGTCACCAAGTTGCGGTTGCTACCATGACCCCAACCTGACTTCCCTGGGCAGACGACCTCACCAATGTGTCCTGGAAACCCACCTCCCCATAGCCCTGCCTCACTAGGGAAAGAGAGAAACAGGCTGGGGGTATGAATCGACCTACCAATGCCCATGTCCAGTGAGGGAGCAATTACAGAAGCCAGATGCTTCCAAGGGGATAAAGAATAGGGAAATTTTCAATGGAGGGGATGGCACACAGAACTCTAGTGGTGGGAATTGTGTGGAATTGTACTCCTCTTATCTCACAATCTTATCTTTTAAATGAATTAAAATAAAAATAAAGAGCCTGATCAGCCGCTTCCCAAGTCAGTCAAGCCACTTTCCTTTTGGGCCTTATCATTGTTACTCAAACAGCAGTGGTGTGTGTGTGTGTGTGTGTGTTTGTGTGTGGTGGGGGTGGGGGCTGAGGGGGACACTGCTTGAGAGACCTACAGGTTGACAGACACTCTTGGGACAAACTCCTCCTTTTTTATCCTTAAGGGTCTTCTTCCTCTTCCCTTCCTCACCTCTGGAACACTCATGGTTCAAATGCTTCTTGCATGGATAAGCTATTAACTCAAAGAATGCACAAATGTATATATATATATAATTTTTTTTAAAGTCATATTGATTAGTTTATAATGAGAAAGAAACAGTGAACCAGAGCATCACTCTGGCATATGTGAAGCCAGGGATCAAACTTGGGACTTCACACATGCAAGTCTAGCACTCTACTGACTATACTAGCTCCTGGACCCTATACATCACTTTTTTTGCTGGGAAATTGTGCAGATGTAGTCACATCTGCCATGTTGTCCCCTCAGGCTATTGTTACTTGGGACATTCTCGAGCGCTTGTTCACCATGTTGTGCCCTCAGGGCATTGTCAATTCCCTCGATAGTTGGAGTGCTTTTGTTACTCCTCCCCCTTCTCATTCTCGCGAGAGCTATTCCCATAAAAGCCCTTCTTCTTCTGCCCCTCGCTCTCTTGCCTGCTTTTCACCCTGGATGGAAGGGTGTGGCACATAGCAGGAGGTGGCCATTTTGCTGGCTCCGCGTGGCCCAAACTGCTGCTCTCTCACCCAACTCTGAGGTGCTTGCGAATAAAGGATTGTGTTCCCTTGCTGCTCCAAAACTCCTTTTTCTGTGTCCTGCTGCCGCCACCACCACTGCAGCAAGCGAAATTTTTTTTAAAAAAAAACTTATTTATTTATTCCCTTTTGTTGCCCTTGTTGTTTTATTGTTGTAGTTATTGATGTTGTCGTGGATAGGACAGAGAGAAAAGGAGAGATGAGGGGAAGACAGAGAGGGGGAAGGAAAGATGGACACCTGCAGACCTGCTTCACCACCTGTGAAGCGACTCTGCAGGTGGGGAGCCGTGGGATCGAACTGGGATCCTTACTCCAGTCATTGCGCTTTGGTCACATGCACTTAACCCACTGTGCTATAGCCTGACTCCCTATACATGTCTTTTTAATTGTCTCAAACTATACATTTTCTTCAACAATGTTATTGAGAAAATGTTGCTTTTTTTTTTTTTAACCTCTAAGCTTATCCCTGGGGCTCAGTGCCTATACCACAAACCCATTGCTCCAGGTAGTCGACCCCTCCAACTTTTACTGGACAAGACAGAGAGAAATTGAGAAGGGAGGGTGAGACAGAAAGGGAAAGAGATAGAGAGACACATGAAGACCTGCTTCATCACTTGCTGGGAAATTGTGCAGATGTAGTCACATCTGCCATGTTGTCCCCTCAGGCCACTGCTAGTTCCCACGAGAGTTGGGACATTCTCAGAGTGCCTGTTCCACCATGTTGTGCCCTCAGGGCATTGTCTATTTCCCCGCAATATTTGGAGTGCTTTGGTTACTCCTCCCCCCTTTCCCATTCTCACGAGAGTTATTATCCTATCCTGGAGTGCTATGGTTACTCCTCCCCCTTCCCATTCTCACGAAAGCTGCTCCTATAAAAGCCCTTCTCCTTCCACACCTCTCTCTCTTGCTGGCCCTTCACTTCAGTGTTTAGACGCAGGAAAGGTTGCTGCGTGAGGCGGCCATTTTTGCTACCTCCATGTGACCCAACCTGCTTCTCTCACACCCAACTCTGAGGTGCCAGCGCAAATAAAGATTTGTGTTCCCTCTTCTCTCCAGACCTCCTCTCTCTCTTCTTCGCGGCACAAACGACATCTGGCACCTTGTTCGATTCTCCCCCTCCTCTCTGGTAAACCTTCTAATCTTTAACTCCATCCCCACAGTAGTAGGGGCATTGTGGCAGAACCATGGGGTTCTCGAGTGGCTTCACATGCCAGTAGGCAGAGCTCCAAGACTCCTCACTGAGGTAGACGCATTAGCATTCATGATTCGCCAAGGAAGAAATAGGTCTGTGTAGGTCTTAGGGAAAGAACTGGATTTAATTATTCTTCCCTTTTCTCTCACAGATACAGAGTGGCTCATATGCCATCATTCCTGCTTTGCCATAAGCTTTGTGGGGTTTCCAGGACAAATAGATAACCATTTTCCTTCTAATAAATTGATAGCTTCTTTACCTCTTTTGCCTCTACTAGCACCTAAACTTTTCTCTCGAGATCACATTCCTTCTGCTCCTACAGTCTTAACTGATGGTGGAAAAAAGGGAGCTGCTGCCCTTATATATTATCCCTAACCTCTCTTTACTGAGCTTCCTGATAATTCCCCTCAGTACAAAGAACTTTATGCTGTTTTCCTTGCATTAAAAGCTGTACCAGAATCCTTCAACCTTTTTTTCTGACAGTGTGTATACTGTTAACTTACTTCCATGGCTTGCTCGTTCTTATGTGAAAATTGATGACAACCCACTTTCCCCTCTCTTGATTCAAATCGCCTCTATGCTCTGTTCTCCAACCCAACCACTGTATATTCAACACCTTCGTTCCCACAGCCCTCTTCCTGGTTCCCTGTCTGAAGGGAATGCTGCAGCTGACTGCCTTGCCTCCACAGGAACTCTCCTAGTCTCTGTCTCTGATCCTGCTGACTTTCATTCCCTAACCCATGTTAATCTTAAAGACCTTCAAGCTTGATTTCCTGATGTTCCTTTACCGCAGTTGAAACATATCCTTGCTACATGCTCTTCCTGTGCAAGTCTCATAAAAACACCTGCTATTCAGACTCTTGGTGTTAACCCCCGAGGCTTAAAAGCTAATGCTATTTGGCAAATTGATGTCACCCACATACCAAACTTTGGCAAACAAAAATATGTGTTTGTCTCAATTGATACCTTTTCTAAATTTATGTGGGCAACAGCTCAGACGGGAGAAAGCTCTAAAAAGCTTATAAGCCATATGCTCTCCTGTTTTGCTGTGATGGGTTTACCTCTTCAACTGAAAACTGACCATGGACTGGCGTTTACCAGCAAACAATTTAAAGATTTTTGTTCCCTCTGGAACATTACTCATACCACAGACATTCCCTATAATCCACAGGGACAAGGCATTGTCCAGAGGACCCATCAAACCCTTAAGGCTCAATTAAATAAAGATAAAGGAGGAATGTAACCCCCAAATATCCAGCTAGCAAAAGCCTTAACTACATTAAATCTCTTTAATATTTACAATAATTCAGACCTACCTCCTATTATTCTTCACTGGCAAACACCATCTACTCTTCCAGCTATTAAGGTCAAATGGAAAGACCCACTTGATAAAATTTGGGAAGGGCCTGACCCTCTATTGACCATGGGAAGAGGTTTTGCATGCATTTTCCCACATAATTACTCAAAACCTGTCTGGGTTCCTGTCCACCATGTCTGACAATACCCTCATGAAATACAAGAGGACTAGATGCAGGATACATCCCAGGATCCATAATATGACATGGCAGAACCTAGAAAATCTGGCTCACAGAGCTCTCTCTCCTACCCTTTCTCTGGATTTCTTATATTATGACTGGCCAGTTGTGATTTGTGAGTGAGTGTGTTGAATGACAAAAAATTTTTGTATGATCCATCTGCTCAGAGTACTCTAAATGTTAAAACCATTGTCACTAACATGTGTTAACTCTCTAAGTAACCTGAGTCTGTTTATAGTCCAAAGTAAAAATAGTTAAAAAACCAAAATATATATTTTAACCAAAATTGGTCTGAAGATCCTGCTGTAGAGACTGCTATGAGAGGTAACATTAGATGACCTTCAAACAAAATCAAAAAGATATTTAAACCAATTATAATAATCAATTATAGTAAACCTCTAACTTGTTACAAGTTTTATTTTTTTTCACAAGTAAGTGATTACAGCTATCAAGCCTTCATATGAAGAATCATCTGTTCATATGGTAAGGTATTAAACTGTAAGAAGTTCCTCCATATTCAACATATGTGAATTAACAACATTCACATATTCTTGTACACTTAACTGGTGTATCTTGTCTTGCCACCATAGGCCTACCTTTGTCAGCCAACAATTTAAAGATGTTTTCCTTTATAACATCACCCATGCCACAGACATCCCTTACTACCCCCAAAGACAAATGGCTGTTCCCCTGGACATCACATCCACTGACTGCTTCCCTTAGACGTGAGATATGATCCCGCCTCTTCATACCTATGGATACATTCCCCCTTCCTTACCTGTCTACCCTTAGTTGTGGGACCCTTGCTTGTTTTACTTTTTCTGCTCACAGTAGGTCCTATAATTCTTAACAAGCTCATGGCCTTTTTGCAGCAACAGATTGATGCCATAAAGATGCAACCTATACAAGCTCACTATCATAGGCTGGACATGGCAGAATATGGAGTTGCCTGATCCCCTCCTTTCCCCTCTTTTCTCTGAGCTGTTTGCTTTGGTGGCATATACCACACCCAGTCCAAATCTGACTTTGGTTTCCCCTTTCTGTCCTTGTTTCCTAAATTCTCCCTGTAACTTAGATCATCCAATATTTGCTCTTTTCTTTTTGGCTTATCTCATTTAACATGATGCCTTCAAGTTCCATCCAAGATGAGGCTAAGGAGAATATATATATCACAATTATCTTCGCTACTCATCTGTTCTTGGGTATCTGGGTTGCTTCCAAGTTTGGGCTAATATGAATATGAACATGGATGTGTATAGATCTTGTTGGTTCAGTGCTTTTGCTTCTGTTCAATAATGGACCTTGTCATTAAAAGTAATCAAGTTGTAGCTGGGTGGTAGCGCAGCGGGTTAATGGCAGGTGGTGCAAAGCACAAGGAATGGTGTAAGGATCCCGGTTCAAGGACCCGGCTCCCCACCTGCAGGAGGTTCGCGTCACAGACGGTGAAGCAGGTCTGCAGGTGTCTATTTTTCTCTCCCCCTCTCTGTCTTCCCCTTCTCTCTCCATTTCTCTCTGTCCTATCCAACAACGATGACATCAGTAACTACAACAACACTGAAAAAACAACAAGGGCAGCAAAAGGGAAAATAAATAAATATTAAAAAAAGTAGTTGAGTTAAAATAAATTTATTAGAATAGGCTCAAATCCAGGGCCAGGTAGTCGCACACCTGGTTGAGTGCACATGTTACAACGCACAAGGGCCCAGGTTCTATCCCCTGGTTCCCACCTGCTGGGGGAAAGCTTCACAAGTGGTGAAGCAGGGCTGCAGGTGTCTCTCTGTCTCTCTCCATCCCTGTTACCTCTTCCCTCTCGATTTCTACCTGTCTCTATCCAATAAATAAAGATAATAATAATAAAAAAGAATAGAAGCAAATCCAGTATGTCAGATATCTTAAAAAAAAAAGATAGGGGGCCAGGTGGTGGTCTACCTGGTTGTGTGCACATGTTACAATGTGCAAGGACCCAGGTTCAAGCCCCTGGTCTCCACCTGCGGGGGGAAGCTTCATGAGTGGTGAAGCAGGGCTGCAGGTGTCTCTCTGTCTCTCTCCCTCTGTAACTCTCCCTTCCTCTCTATTTCTGGCTGTCTCTATTCAACAAATAAAGATAATAAAAAAATATAAAGAGACTATATGTATATAAAATATATAAAAAGAACACAATATATAAAAAATATACAAATATAATATATAATATATATAAATATATATAAAACATATGTAAAGAGAACACAAAAAGATGGCTATCTATGAGTCAAGGAGACAGGCCTCAAAAATACCTACAAACAAGATGATCTATGACTTCTAGCCTCCAGAATGATGACAGGGTAAATTTCTCTCTCATAAGTCACCCAGTTTATATTGCTTTGCTGTGGCAACCAGTGCAAGCTAATGCATTCCATCATGGCCTGAGGGTGGCAAAGCCTCAGCTCTGGACTCTATAAGAGGAGAGGTTGCTCATTGCTCTGGATACCTCTCTGCTGGAAATTAAATCACTTATATGGCAGTAGGAATATTTCCTCCTCAAAATACTTTCAGCCTGTGGGAGTATGGATCGAGCTGTCAATGCCCATATCCAGTGGAGAAGCAATTACAGAAGCCAGACTTCCCACCTTCTGCACCCCATAAAGATCCTGGGTCCATACTCCCAGAGGGAGGAATACGAAAGCTTTGGGGGTAGGGCGGTAGCGCAGCGGGTTAAGCGCATATGGCACAAAGTGCAAGGGATCCCAGTTCGAGCCCCCAGCTCCCCACCTGCAGGGGGTGGCTTCACAGTCGATGAAGCAGGTCTGCAGGTATCTATCTTTCCTCCTCTCTGTCTTCCCCTCCTCCCTCCATTTCTCTCTGTCCTATCCAACAACAACAAGAACAACAACAACAGCTATGACAATAATAACAACTACAACAAGCACAACAACAGGGGCAACAAAATGGGAAAAATAGCCTCCAGGAGCAGTGGATTCATAGTGCAGGCACCAAGCCACAGTGATAACCCTGGAGGCAAAAAAAAAAAAAAAAAAAAAAAAAAACAGGAATGCTTCTAATGGAGGGGAAGGGATTCGGAATTCTGGTGGTGGGAATTGCATGGAACTGTATGCCTCTTATCCTAAGGTCTTGTCGATCATGTGCAGCTTGGCGGTACGAGAATCCGGCATGAAGCCCAGCCAGTCTATCTTGGCGTTACTCTCGATCGAACTCTGTCATTTCACGAACATCTCATAAAAACTGCAGCAAAGGTGGGCGCGAGGAATAACATCATTGCAAGACTGGCCAGCTCCTCATGGGGCGCGAGCGCTTCCACACTACGATCATCATCTCTGGCATTATGCTATTCCACTGCAGAATACTGTGCCCCAGTATGGTTCCGTAGCCCCCATGTCCACTTGGTCGATTCCAAATTATATTCTTCCATGAGGATAATTTCTGGAACCATCCGTTCCACCCCGGTTCCATGGCTGCCAGTTCTTAGCAACATCGCCCCGCCAGATATTCCTAGGGATGCGGCATCATCTAAGTTCATTTCCCACGTCTACGCTCGACAGGACCTGCCAATATAGCGGATATCTTCGCCCACCCTGTCCAATGCTTGACATCTCATCACCCAATCTGGTCCCCTACGCCTACACTGAACTTCTCTGTTCCAGTCTTTTGGAAACAGAGCTGGCAGTCAGCTGAGGTAAAGAACAAACTCCTCATCACAGACCCCTGCAAGCGTCAACCCGGCTTTGACCTAGCACGTTATGATTGGGCCCTCCTCAATAGCTATCGAACAGGCATGGCCGGTGCGCCGCTATGTTCCATCGCTGGGGAGCCAGAGACGACCCGAACTGCCCCTGCGGCTACAGACAGACTGTGACCCACATAGTCAACGCCTGCCACCTCTCCAGATTCAAAGGAGGTCTCAAAACTTTACATCAGGCTCAACCTGACGCTGTTGACTGGCTACGGAAGAAGGGCAAACGCTAGAAGAAGAATTAAATCAATAATAATGATAATAATAACAACAACACTTGCAGCCTCAGTGCAGGAAAGGGACCATCCAAGGCAGTTGACATCACGTGTGTCCAGATTCTTAGTTCTTCATGGCAGCTGTTTGCATACCACTCTCATCACCAAATGATGCCTCTCTCCATCATTGTGCACTGGGTCCCCAACATCTCAAATTCTTCTCACTTCCCCACTTTGAATTCCTTCGCTCTGCTGTCATCATCTTCGTGATTAAAAAGAAGTTTAATTATTGATTCAGTTTTTTCAAGATTTTATTTATTTTATTAATGAGAAAGATAGGAGAAGAGAGAGAAAGAATCAGATACCACTCTGGTACATATGCTACTGGGGACTGAACTCAGAACCTCATGCTTGAGAGTCCAATGCTTTACCCACTACACCACCTCCTGGATCACACTATTAATTCTTTTCATTCCATCATTTTTGTTTCCTTATAGAGATAGGCTCAGGGTAAGGTCTGCTGGCCAATGTCCATGTCCAGCAGAGAAGCAGTTACAGAAGTCAGAATTCCCACCCTAAAGAGAATTTTGGTCCGTACTCCCAGAGTACGGGGGGAAAATGTTAGGAAAAAGATGACCAGAGGGATCTGAATTCCAGTTCCACCAGGACCCTGAATTTTTTTTTTTCTCCACTTTTATTAATGGAGCTCAGAATCCACTATTCCTGGCTGTCTTTTTTTTTTTTTTTTTTTTTTTCATTTTTGTTGTTATTGCTGTTGGATAGGACAGAGAGAAATTGAGAGAGGAGAGGGAAGACAGAGAAAGGGAGAGAAAGACAGACACCTGTAGACCTGCTTCACTGCTTGTGAAGCGACCTCCCCCCACACTCCTGCAGGTGGGGATCCCCCAGCTGGAACCGGGATCTTTGCTCAGGTCCTTAAGCTTCCAACAGTGTGCGCTTAACCGAGTGAACCACTGCCTGGCCCCCAGGATGCTGAATTTTTTTTTTTCACCAGGAATCTTTGGTTTTCTATCATCACTGAAAGGGAAGCAAGTCCAGAAAACACCTGAGGATGTCAGACACTGTTTCTCTTATCTCAGAGAGAAGAGGAAAAAGAAAGAACAGTTAGAAGTAATAGGTATAGAAAGGAAGTAAAGGCAGGCTATAGAAGGGAATAAAATATAGCTCACCAATATCTATGACCTTGGGAGAACTCTGGCAGTATCTCCTGGAGAAGGATAGGAGCACAGAATTCTGGCGGTGGGAATGTTGTGGAATTAAACCCCTATTATCTTATAATTTTGTAGATCACTATTTAATTGCTAATAAAATTAATAAATTTTTAAAAAATAATTGGGAAGGTAAAATTCAACTATATAAAATGGTAAGGGCCAGGTGGTGGCACACTTGGTTAAGTGCACACATGATAGTATGCAAGGACCTGGGTTCAAGCCCCCTGCAGGGAGAAAGCTTCACAAGTGGTGAAGTAGGGCTGCAGGTATCTCTCCCTCTCTCTTTCCCTCTCTATCACCCTCACCCCTCTGAATTTCTTTGTCCCTATCCAATAATAAATAAAATTAAATAAAAAGATTAAAAAATAATAATTATACAGCCACCAAACTGCAGGTGCTACCATGACGCCAACCTGACTTCCTTGGGGCAGATGACCTCATGAATGTGTCCTGGAACCTCATTTCCCCAGAGCCCTACCCACCTAGAGAAAGGTAGAAACAGGCTGAGGGTATAGATCGACCTGTCAATGTCCATGTCCAGTAGAGAAGTAATTACAGAAGCCAGACCTCCCACTTTCTGCATCCTATAACAATCTTTGGTCCATACTCCCAGAGGGATAAAGAATAGGGAAACTTCCAATGGAGGGGGTGGGATATAGTACTGTGGTGGTGGGAACTATATGGAATTGTACCCATTTTATCCCACAATCTTGTTGATTATTATTAAATCACTAACAAACCAAAGTAAAAAATAGCAATAAAAGCCTTTTTTGTTGGGCAGTATGCCAGCTTCCCCCTGCTTAACTCTGCGGTCTATTTACATAATAGTTACCTAGGAACGCCCTGCCTTCAGGGCATTGGTTTAATCACACTGGTTCATGATGTCTTTTTGCTCCGCCCCCTCTCCTAGTCACACTGGTTTCCACCACTCTCTTTTTGCTCCACCCTCTCTACATCACATCCTGTTTCCACCCTACTTGGCAAGTATAAATACAACTGCTCTTCTGATTAAACACACTTGAAATTGCCTTCCAGCTCCAAGAGTCCCAGAGTCTCTCTCCTGCAACTCTAGCCCAGCACTAGTTCCTGATCCCTCTCCCATGCAGCAGCCTAGGTTGGCAGCAGCCTAGGTTGGCTCCAGTCGAGTTCTCTCCAACCCAGAGAGCACTTGCTTGGGAAGAAGCAACCTCAGGCTATCCTGGCACTTTTTCTCATTTTAAAATGAGAAGTCAATTCCTTACTCTCTAGATATTAAGGAAATCCCTTTGGACACCCGTTCTGAACATGAAGTTCTAAGATTTGAAAGCTTGTGGCTAAGGAAATAACTCAACTGGTAAAATGTAAGATTTTCATGCCTGAGGTTCCTGGCTTGCTCCCTGATGCCACATATATTGGAGTAGTGCTCTGGCATTTCTCTCTCTCCTCTTTGTCTTGTGAAATTCTCTCAAATATAATACATACAACAATCTGTTTTTAGAAAGGGAGAGGGATCATAGAGGAACTGGGAAGATGCCTTTAGAAAGGCCTGCTGGTGTCTTTTTTCATTCCACACTTCTGTTTCTCTACATTGGAATGCCACAGACCCCTACCATCACCTGCTCAGATGGCATTTCATTCACATGCATTCCAGGAAACAACACAAGATCTTGAGTTTCTGCAGGCTTAGTGGGGTCAGCAGATGATGAGCTCGTGATTCTCCAATAGTCAAGTTGCGTAACTGTTGAATGCAAGCTCACAAGTGTTTATCTATCATTTTAAGTATTTCTTTATGTGCTTTTAAAAATTTCAAGCTTTCCTATTCTTTATCCCTCTGGGAGTAGGGACCCAGGGTCATTATGGGGTGCAGAAGGTGGAAGATCTGCCTTCTGTAATTGCTTCCCTGCTGAACATGAGCGTTGACAGGTCGATCCATACTCCCAGCCTGTCTCTCTCTTTCCCTAGTGGGATGGGGCTCTGGGGATACATTGGTGGGGTTGTCTGTCCAGGGAAGTCTGGTTGGCATCATGCTAGCATCTGGAACCTGGTGGCTGAAAAGAGAGTTAACATACAAAGCCAAACAAATTGTTGACCAATCATGGACATAAAGGCTGGACTAGTGCAGGTGAAGAGTTGGAGGGGTCTTCCGTTTTGTAGATAGCTAGGAGGCATATTTTAGTTATATTTCAAAGGGTCTGTGGCTATACTAGTTTTTTTTTTTTCTTTTTCTTTTCCTGAGCCTGAAATCTGATATGCAGGTGGATCCAAGTTATTGTCTGGGGAGATGATGTCATGGCTGGAAGAGGGACAGAAAGCTGGATCAGGGAAGAGAGTAGCTCCCTAATATGGGAAAGGGGTATATATATTGTTGACTGTAAACCCTGTTGATTTGATGTGATCTGGGGCTCATAATTAGCTTAGGAGCCTATGTGACCTCTGCATCCCTGTAGATCTGAGCTCACATTCTGTGGTCATGAGTAGGAACATTCCAAGCTGCCCCAATATCAGGATCCATCTTTCTCAGATGTAGCATAGAGTATGTTGTCCATCCTCCCTTAAGAGGATGGAACATTCTCTACTATTGTTGATCCAAGTTGAGGGCAAGTTCCTATGGGATCCCACAAAGGGGTCTATTTTGTTGTTCCTGGTAGAGGTGACCACTAAGAGTGGAGGGATTTATTTGAGGTCTAGGCCCATCATTAGACTGACATATTATGCTCTGCAAACACAACCCTGAGAAAGGACTCAGAGAAGAGGCATTAAGAACTTGAATTCTGAGTTCTGGGGGGTAGCACAGCAGGTTAAGCACACATAGCATGCCAGTCCCTGTTCTGGCGCCAGATGCTGGGCTAGCTTCGTGGGTGGGAGACAGATGACCAGGGACTCATGGATGAGCTGGGAAGCAGTGCAATGCCATGCTGGCTTTATTCATCTGCATTTATACTCTCCAGGAAGGAAGTGGTAGGGTGTAAAAACAGGGTGTGACTAGGAGAGGGGGCAGAGCGAAAAGAGAGTGCAAACCAGTGGGGATTAAACCAATGCCTTGCAGACAGGTTGGGTCTCAGACAAAATAATGATTATGTAAATAGACCAACATCACTAAGCGGGGGTGGGGGGTGGGGGGGAGCTGGTGTACTGCCCAACAATAGCACAAAGTGCAAGGACTGACACAGGGATCCGGGTTCAAGCCCCTGGCTCCCCACCAGCAGCAGGTTACTTCACAAGTGGTGAAGCAAGTCAAAGGTGTCTATCTTTCTCCTTATCTTCTCTTCCCCTCTCCATTTCCCTCTGTCCTTTTCAACAACAATAACATCAGCAACAATAACAACAAAAAGATGGCTTCCTGGAGCAGTGGATACATAGTGCAGGAACAGAACCTCAGAGATAATCCTGGAGGCAAAAAAGAAAAGAACAGAGAAAGAGGCCCAATTCTGATAAACACAGAAAGATCTAGAAAGCACTAGAATACTATGCAGGATTTTGCGATTATTTCATCCTCCCATTGGCTGCTAATAATATCTATGGGGGAAGGATATTGTCCCTGACAGCTATCTGGAAAACTCTGAAGCATCTCTGATTGGATCATATATGGTCCATTGATAAACTGGGCCTAAGTAACGCACTTTATTTAGTCCCTCCCCCATTTCTGAGCAAATTATTTGTATTAAGGAGGAATGATTACTTATGGCCTTAGATCAACCAACTCTTCCATACTACTGGGATGGGAGGAGTAATTTTACTTAATTCGACAGTGTCCAAAAGAAGGTAGAAAAAAATCTTAGGGGAATGGCCATTCCCTAAAACATGTGATTGATCTCATATGTGGCACAATTTAGGAATTTTTGCCTCATTCAGATTTTTTCCAAGTCAAACAAGTGGAAGAAAACAAAGAAGTTAGAATTTCTTGGTGATCTCTCTCTCTCTCTCTCTCTATATATATATATGTATATATATATATTATGTACATATATATATATACATACATATAATTTTATTTTATTTATTTAGTTATTTTTTACCTCCAGTCACTGGGGCTTGGTGTTGGCACTAAGAATCCACTGCTTCTGGTGGCCATTTCCCCCCCCCCATTTTATTGGATAGGACAGAAAGAAATTGAGAGGGGAGGGGGTACTAGTAGGGAGAGAGAAAGAGTCATGTGCAGACCTGCTTTACCACCTGTGAAACATCCCCTCTGAAAGTGGGGAGCAGGGGCTTGAAGCTGAGTCCTTGCACAGGTCCTTGGTCATAGTACTACATGCCTTTAACTGGATGAAGGGTGAACTCCCCCCCCCCATATATCTTTATTCCTGGGAGATTGTATCTGTTCTTTTACTCTAATCACATGACTTCATCATCAGGTAGATATCAGGAATTGTATTCTACTGGGGATACAAATCTGAAGAGATCATAAATGGGCCCTGATATTACAGGGTTAGTAATCTAATGTTAGAATTCAAACAATTTAAGAGACCATTGGAATAAGAGGGAAAGTCAGAGTGATAGGAGTGTGTGGACAGGACACTTATCCTGGACATTAGTTGTTGTTGTTGGTGGTGGTGGGGGCAGTGATGAGAGCTATTTAGAAAAGCTACCTGGAGTTTGTGAGATTGAAATCGAGGTCTGAAGAACAAATAGAAACTAGGAGATCTATGTGTAGGCAAGGGCTATTTTGCTTGGGAAGAGTGCCTAAACAGATGGACAAACAAAGCAAGTTAGAGAAATGAAAAAGAGTTCTCTGGGTTTGGGAGGTGGCACAGTGGATAAAGCATCAGACTCTCAATCATGAGGTCCTGAGTTCAATCCCCGGTTGTACACGTACCAGAGTAATGCCTGGTGCTTTCTCTCTCCTCCTGTGTTTCTCATTAATAAATAAATAAATAAAATCTTTACAAAAAAAAAAAGAGTTCTGTGGTTCTGAATGATCACATTCAAGGTGAGAGATGTGACCGATAGGAAGTGAGGAGTGGGGAACAGAAAGTGTTATCTGGGTAAAGGAGTTTCGACTATTCTGAGAGTACTTCAAGTCTTGGAAAAATGGGATCAATACTGTATTTTAGAAAGTTCACCCTGGCTTTAGTGGGATAGCCAATAATAAGACTGAGACCAAGATGGATGGAAAGAGGAGAAGTTTATTACATTGGTGGGCCAGAGCCAGAGGAAGTGCTTGGCCCCAAATCTTGGGTTAAACTGTCTTTTGTTGTCTATTCCAAGTCTTTAAGCACAAGCAAGCAAGCCAGGAAGTACAGAAGCAAAAAATTCAAAGCAGTTATCTTTTGCGGTTACAGCTACGGGAGATTTTTTGCAACCTAACACCATCAATAACAATGACATTTTTCAATTAGCAGGTACTTCGTTTAGGGGATGGAATATTTCACTCTACATATGACGGAGGAGTCTGACCTAACCTGTTTTTATACATTTTGATGCTCTTTGTTTCAAATAGCAATTGAACTTGCAAAAGAAAAAAAAATACACGAACAGACAAACCAAACTAACTCGTCGACTCTGAAAACTATGAGAGTTATATGAAAACAAAATGCTCCATCTACACCATCCATAAGTAGAATTGCATTCCTATCGAAAACATCCAGCTCTTTTGGACCACATGTAAAAATCAGTTTTGATATCGGACCTCCAGCCCCAGAGTCAGAACACAGGATGAGTCAAAATAAGAAAGCTGTAGATGACATTGTATGCAGTGCTGACTGGTTATTGGATTCAGGTTTCAAGAGCTTCCTTCCTGCAGAGGAAAGAAGAAAATGCAACACTTCTTTAAATGTGAAAACATTCCAAACCATACTCCATTCCAAGAAGTGGAGTTTATAAAACTGTCATTTGGGGGGGGGGGGAGAGTCCCTTCCTTCCTTCCTTCCTTCCCTACCCCCTTTCCTTCCCTCCTTCTTTCCTTCCTTCCTTCCTTCCCTCCCTCTTCCTTCCTTCCTTCCCTACCCCTTTCCTTCCTCTCTCTTTCCTTCCTTCCTTCCTTCCCTCCCTCCTTCCTTCCCTCCCTCCTTCCTTCCTTCTTTCCTTCCTTCCTCCCTCCCTCCCTTCCTCCCTCCCTCCCTTCTGTTCCTTCTTCTCCTTTATCTCTCCAGTATCTCTCCCTCTTCCCCTCCCCCTCTCCTTCTCTATCTCCCTCTCTTCCCAGCCCCCCCCCCCCCATACACGTATGCATATGTCTACAGAGTTGGAGAGTTCAAAGAAAAAAAAAACCAAAACACTGTTTTGGTTTCTTTTATTTTTCCTTCCCCAAGTGATCCGATCTGTAGGCTGCAGACAGAAAATGCTTAGAAAAACTGTAATTTTAACCCATTTCAACTCCCTTTCACCTGTTTCAATCATCGGTGTGGTAATACTCCAAAACATTCATTTGACAGCCTCTAGTAGTTGGAGTCTCAGAGTTTAGGTTTGAGGATGCCACTCGTCACCAGGAGATTAAAAACCTCCACATGTCCTCTACTATTTATAGAATTATTCAAGCTTTTTTTTTTTCTCTAAATCATATTTTGCTTTATGTGCTGGGACTGGAAGGGAGTCAGTGGTCCAATACTGTCCGTTGTTCACCACGCCCCACCAATCCTCCACCCCCCACCTTGCCCCAAATGGGGACCTTCTCCTCTTGTGGGAGGTTCTTTCAAGTCCCTGAAGGTGGGTTGAGCGAAGAAGCGTGACGTCAGAGTGGGCTGTGTCCTCGGTGCTAGAGGTCCAGGGCTCTGGGTGAAAGAGCCCATTAGGGGTGCCCATTCTCCCAGGCGACAGCGGCTGCAGCCCTTGCTCAGTGCGTCCCGGTCCCCCGGTGTCGCCTTCCTCAGCAGGAGCCCGAAGCCAGCCAACTTGCCTTTGCAAGTCCTTTCATGCAAGCCAAATAAGAGGAGCAAAATGGGCACCGGAGATTTTATCTGCATTTCCATGACCGGAGGGGCTCCCTGGGGGTTCAGATTGCAAGGTGGGAAGGAGCAGAAGCAACCTTTACAAGTCGCCAAGGTAGGAACCTCTTCCCTGTGCGGGGCCAGGCCGGGCAGGTAGGAGTGAAAACAACCTGATTCAGAAGTCTAGACAGTATTTGTTTTTTTGGTACTGGTATTGAATTTTTCTGGGATGAGGATTTTACAAAAAAGTACCCCCCCCCTTTTAAGGAACATTTGAAAAAGTGCAAAGAACGTGTGTGTAATTCAGCAGTAGCTGAAGAAATTCTGGTTAATCATGTTCTCTGAGCCAGAAAAGATGATTCTTTTAGGCCACTTTGGAATATACAGTTGAATTACTATTTCATGTCTCCTTCTTTCTTCCTCCCCGCCACCAAGTACACAGCTTTTTTTTTTTGGGGGGGGGGGAACTCTTACAACGTGTCTGTAGTGACATTCCGTTATATAGTGTTCCTGAGAAGGCTTTTGAAGTATGATGAAGTTGTGGTAAAATTTACCTGATAGGGCTTGGTGAATGCAAAGGTGCCTTATTCTGTCATGTGTGCTCATCTGGTTAAGAGCTAAAATAAAGCTCAGCGATATTACTATATATATATTTTGAGTAGGTTAGGAGTAACTTTGAAATACACATCTCATAGCTAAATTGTTTTAGACATTTTCACAAGCAATAGATTGCTTGTTTCTTAACATGCTGCTAGTTTGCTTGAGGAGGTCTGATATTTTTTAATTGGAACTCAGCTAATAGAAAATTTAAAAATGCTTGAGAGTAAGTATTGGCATCTAATATTAATACTAGATTATAATATATGCAAAAACACTTTTAATTATTTTCTTACTTTATACTTAAAAAATGGTCCAGATCATTATGAGATATTCAGATCACTGGCCTTTGTAGTTTTTTCTTGCTTTTTATAAATATTTTACTTATTTAATTTTTAATAATAAGAGAGAGACACGCAGAAAGAAAGATACATGCAAAGAGACCTGAGCAATGATCAACTCTAGGTTATGGTGGTGCTGGGGATTGAATCTGGGATCTTAGAGCCTCAGGTGAAAAAGTCTTTTGCATGACCATTATTCTATCTCCCCAGACCCTTTGTAGTTTTTCTTTTTTCCTTTGACTTTTTATTCTTTTTCCATGTTCACTGTGAAGGAAGGAGTTTCTTTGAAATTTTCTGCTTGTAGACTTTCATCAGAAAACCCTTTTAGGGTATGATGGTGAAATCCTGCCACCTAGTGAAAATGTCTAACATCAAGAAAATAGGAGATGAAAAGGAGAATTTTTAGAACTTGAAAGTTTCTCGGAGATATCCAGTTCACTTTGTTAATTTTAGAGGGGAGGGAAAGAGTCCAAAGAAATAAAGTAACTTGCTTTGGTGGTTGGTTGCAAACTGACACAATGATAAAAAAAAAAGCCAGAAGTAGAGTTTCATTGTTTTTCCAGGACACATCAGAGAAAAATATTGGTACCTTGTTTAGCATATATAGAATTCATCAAGCAGATTTGTTTTGGATCCATAACAGCTGTTTGCTATCTTAAGCTACTAAGATTTGGATTCTAATTCCATCACTGGTCTAATTTCTAGTCGAGCCAGGACAAAATCTCTCACCTTTCTTCTTTAATCTGGTGTATATGTGTGTGTAGAAGGGAAGGGAGACAAATATTTTAAGTAGAGTGGGAGAGGAGAGGAGAATTAGATGCTATACCATGGGTGACGTTCCATGTTACTGGAGTTTTAGAATCACTTGCCTTCCGGTAAGAATATGGGGGACAGAAGTGGCTAGAAGCTGTTCCTACCTGGTGGCCCTTTCATGCCTCAGTTTTAAGAAGAGTGGGTATTGGATTACTTCTGAGTTCTCTATTTGTTTATTTCAAAGTGCAATCACCATGGTGATTCTTTGAAGAACTGAAGCAAATTATCAGTGAAGGGTGATCTGTGGGCATTTCTTTGCAGATGTAATCTCCGTTGCCAAGACTCACTGAACCTTGGGCTATGGGAGTGGAGTGCCAACTATTAAGTCCCACTCTTTCCCCAAAATCTTTTTTCCTTATAGGATCACTTCTTTATTTCTTTCCTTCCTCCTTTCTTTCTTTCTTTTTCTTTCTTTCTTTCTTTCTTTCTTTCTTTCTTTCTTTCTTTCTTTCCCCCTCCTTCCTTCCCTCCCTCCCTCCCTTCCTCCCTTCTTTTTCTCCTCCTCCTCCTTCTTCTTCTCCCTCCCCCCCCTTATTTAAAGCATTTAGTCAACTGAGATGGTCTGTTGTTGAGTTCAATATGAAATAAATGATTTTTGGCCATAGACTTTTCTCATTTTCTAAAGACTAATGATAAATTTTTAGGGTTCTGGCAAAGAATTAATTTGGGAGTTGGAAAAACTACGCCAAAGAAAGGAACCTTCATATAGTGAATTATGTCCTTTAAAGTGTCAGTGCTACAAATAAGTCCTATAGATAACACGTTTTTGGTTTGTAAAATAACTAATGTTTAGATCTTTTCCCCATCATTCTGTATAGAATAAGAACACAACAGGCTGAGATAGGAAAAGAAAAAACTAATCTAATTTTACTAAAAATGATCAGAAATAGTACAGCTTTACAGTTCTCAAAAAACATCCTTCTAGTCATATGTTCGATCTCTTTTGAGAGATGTTCAAACATTTTTAGTATTTGGCTGCACAATTAGATTCTAGGACAACCCCAGCATTTCAAAATCACAGACACAAATAATAATCAAAACTTTTTTTTTGTCATACAGTTCAGTTTTCTTATCAAGAATAAATCGACTTTTGAAAAGGTCCAAGTATTCAGTAACACTACACCGGTGTTTAAATGTTTATAGATGTTATAATTTATCTTCTCAATACATTTATTTGTGGAGCAAACATTGCTAATAGTCAGGGGAAAATACTCTGCAAATTATATTTCCAAGGCATCAGCCACAGAAGCGATTTTATTCAGAAATAATTATAACACAGAACCCCATTGTATGTGCAAATATTCCTATAAAAAGTACACTCGCACTTATTTTATATATATAAAAAAATCTCTTTTTATGGAACATGTACTTACATGGCTATGTCTTTGGATACACTCTTGGCAAATCACTGTGGAAAATCCTCCTCTAAGGAAGTGGGGAGAAATTTTGTTTTGCAAACAAATCTTTTTGAACAATTCAGAAATAATATACAATTTGAAAATAGTGAAGAGAGCTGCCAAAAATGTTTATCCTTTTTATGTCTTCATGTTTAGACATGTAAACGTTCTCCAAAATGTATAGAGCACTATGCTGTTTATTTTTTCTATTGAATTTCAATTCAATGTTTCAAGTAACTATTGGTTAAGATGGAGACAATCAATTACTTTTGCTCCACTTTATGAGACAAGGGCAACTTTAATGGATGTCCCCAGTGTATGTCATTTCTTTAAAATTTTGACACCAAAGTAAAAGACTCTGGGGTGGGGGTGTGGGTGGGAGGGAGTGTTCAGATCCTGGAAGACAGAGGAGGATACAGTGGGGTTTGAATTGTTATGTGGAAAACTGAGAAATGTTACACATGTACAAACTATTGTATTTTATTTTACTATTGACTGTGAACCATTAATCCCCCAATAAGGAAATTAAAAAATTTAAATAAAGTTATACTCCTATTTTCTCATAAGTTTGTAAATCAATTAAATTATTAATAAAAATGAAGATTTTAAATAAACAGAAACATATTTCAAATACATCTTTTTTGTTTTAAATTATTTTGCTTATTTTACTTTAGTTAACATTTTTATTAGTGATTTAATAATTGGAAATAGTTCAGATGAAGTGTTGGCAGTCTCCGTTTTGTAGATAGTTAGTAGGACTATTTTAGTTATATTCCAAATGGCCCATGACTATATTAGTCTTTTCTTTTCTAACTTCAACTTGAGAGGAGTTAGAAGGAGACAAGTCAAGTTGTGGAGTAGACACCACCATAGTTCCACATCTCATCCCCTCCATTTTCCTATTCTTTATCCCTCTGGGAGTATGGACCCAGGATCATTATTGAGTACAGTAGGTGGAGGGCATGGCTTCTGTAATTACTTTTCCACTGGACATGGGAGTTGGCAGGTCGATCCATACTCCCAGACTATCTATCTTTCCCTAGTGGGATAGGGCTTTGGAGAAGTGGGGTTCCAGGTTACATCTGCGATATTGTCTGCCCAGGAAAGTCAGGTTGGCATTATGGTAACATCTGCAACTTGGTGGCTGAGAAAGCATTAAGATATAAAGCATCCCACACTAAATGGAAACACAACACCAGGGAAGTTCTGTACATGATGGCATGGTGATGTGGAATCTCTCTCTCACTGTTTAAATTAAAATGATTTTACAATTGACCTAGAAGCAGTGGAATTATGCATGAGTGAAGTGCCATGTTATAAAAAGAAATAAATATGAAAATTAAAAAAAACACAAGATATGAAGCAAAATGAATTGTTTAATAATCAGGAACCTAAAGGTGAGAATAGAGCAGATGAGATTTGGGGTCTCTATTTTGGAAGAAGTGAGGAAGTTTATTTTAGGTATATTCCATGGGGCCCATGACTTTACCAGTTTTTGCCTGAGCCCGACAGCTGATGTACAGGTGGGCTAAGAGTATTGTCTGGGAAGATGATGTCAGAGTTGGAAATAGGACTAGAAAGCTGGACCAGGGAAGAGAGGAGCTCCAAAATATGGGAAAAGTATACAAATTCCATGAACTGGAAACCCCATTGATTTGATCTGGGGCCCATATTCAGCACAGGAACCTGTGTACCCTCAGCATCCCTGTAGGTCTGAGCGTGCCTTCTGTAATCATAGCTAGGGAACAGTCTAAGCTGCACTCATGGCAGGACCCGTCTTCCTCGAGTGGCAGAGTATGTTGACCCAACCTCTTTTCAGAGAATGGAACTGTCCCTACCACTGTTGATCCACATTGGGTCTCTATAAGACCTTGTAGAGGCCCACACGATGCTGCTGTGTTCCCGATGGAACTGACCAGTGGCAACCACAACCTTTTCTTGTCAAGCCCTAAAACTGCAAACGGACCACAGACTCCCAGAATTTGGCTGTTTTAATGATGGAAAGTCACCAGGAAGTCTCAGAATCTGACTAAAATATTATCACAAAAGTAGTTCATTGGAAGAATAGATGTTTCTGTTCATAGTTGAATCTGTTGTCAGCCCTCAAAAATCATTTATAAATGTATTTATTTATGTAGGTTGACATTCTCGATCACATGCATTTGAAGCACGGTAGTCCTGAAAGCGTCGGTAGATCGCTTGGTTGCTGTTGACGATCATGTTAAAGTTACTGTTTCTAGGTAGAATGAATGGAAATCTGGCTCTGGGTTTAATAAGACATCATTTTCTTTAATAAGAAAAGATGTCTTTAATAAGATGTCTTTAATAAGACATCTTTTCTTGACTGCAAGTCAATGCTTTAAGGAGATGGGGGCCTTTTGGATGTTAAGCAGGTGCATACTTCTGACTAGTTTAGGAAAATGTCTCTTGAGCATCACCTTCAGATTACAGAACTCTAAAGTTAGAAGCATTATGAGTGATTATTAGGCCATTGTTACTTTTAAAGAGAGTAATAATACAAAGCCCAAAAGTCAGTATGTAATGTAACTGTAACATACCCAATCTATCTAACTGCACGATACATATTTTTCATGGTGGTCATTTTTGGAAGACAGGTTCATTCTCAAAGTAATTTAACCTTCCTCTGGTAATTAATAAGTGTTCTGGGGTCAGGTAGTGGTGTACCTGGTTCAGCGCACACATCACAGTGCACAAGGACCTGGGTTCAAGCCCCTGGTCCCCACCTGCAGGGGGAAAGCTTTGTAGGTGGTAAAGCAGCATTGCAGGTATCTCTCTGGCTTTCTTCCTATCTCTACCTCCTCTTTCAATTTCTCTCTGTTTCTATCCAATAATAAATAAATAAAAATATAAAGATAAGTGTGCTTAAGAATATAAATTAAGGGGGCTGGGTGGTGGTGCACCTGGATGAGCACATATGCTACAGTGTTCAAGGACCCGGGTTTGAGCCCCTGGTCCCCATCTGCAAGGGGAAAGCTTTGTGAATGGTGAAGCAGGGCTGCAGATGTCTCTCTCTGTCTCTCTCCCTTTGTGTCACCCCCTTCCCTCTCAATTTCTGGCTGTCTCTATCTAATAAATAAATAAAGATAAAAAAGTAGAAAAAAAGAATATAAATTAAAGAAGCTGGTCTGTGGTGTACCCAGTAGAGTACATATGTTACAGTGCACAAGGAGGCTGGTTCAAGTCCCTGGTCTTCACCTGCAGGAGGGAACCCCAGTCCTTGCTTGTAGTACTGTGAGTGCTTAACCAGGTACGCCACCACCTGGTGCCTTAAAGACATTTATAACAAATAATTTATTCTTTATTTTTTTTCACTGTCAACAAACTTCTTTTAAGGAAAGATTCGTCTTTTTAATTTAATTTAATTTTTTATTTTATGAGAGAGGAGGAGAGAAAGAGAGGACCAGAGCATCACTCTGGCATGCTTGGTGCTGAGGATCAAATCCTGGACCTCCTTCACATTTACTTCAGTCCTCTATTTCAATACTGAATCCCTGCCTGCAAACAACAACTTCTTATGTGGAGCTGTGAGAAAACATCACGAGTTATGTATCCTCCAGGTCCATGTGCAACGGGAGGGAAGGCTGGAAAGAAACTCAACTTACTTGTTAATAAACTTAAAAAATATTTGCATTCCAAGTTGTTGACTATACTCATTCTAGCAGATTCATAACGAAACCATATGCTGGGAGGTTATTTGTAAATGGACAATTCCTACAACACTTTCATTAAATGATTCTGAATAGAAACCAATTCTGTGAAGTTAAAACCCTCATCTAAGAAAATTGAATTGTATTTTCTCTCTGGGGGATATTTTATTGTTTGATCCACCCACTTCAGAAGAACATATTTCTAGTATTGAATTACCTTAGGCACTTTATCATCTGAGTTATCTACCATAGTTTTGTTATTGTTTTTTTAAAAAAAGCAGAAATGGCCAGATTCTCAACAAACTATGTCTTCAAAGTCTTTGTGAAACCTTTAACATGCGGTAGATCTTTGGAGATGGTGTATAAAGTTTTATGTTAGAATAATCTCGTCGCTTTCCTTAATTCGCATGTAAATCTCGTGCATTTTAGTTAAACTTGTTTTTCAAATGTGGTAGATATTCCATTTGGGTGTTGTAAATGAAAGAGTATCATTTGATTGTTTAATGAATAGTTCTTTTTCTTTTCTTTTTTTTCTCTTTTTCTTTTCTTTTTGCCTCCAGGATTATTTCTGGGGCTTGGTGCCTGTCCTGCGAATCCACTGCTCCTGGAGTTCACCCCCCCATTTTTGTTGTTATTTTTGTTATTATTGTTGTTATTGATGTCATTGTTGCTGGATAAGACAGAAAGAAATGGAGAGAGGAGGGGAAGACAGAGAGGGGGAGAGAAAGATAGATACCTGCAGACCTGCTTCACCGCCTGTGAAGTGACCTCCCTCCACAGCAGGGGAGCCAGGGGCTCCAACCAGGATCCTTACACTGGTCCTTGCTCTTCGTACTGTGTGCACTTAACCCGATGCACCGCCGCCCGGCCTCCATAACATTTTTTTAAATATTTCTTTTTTTAAAATTGTTTTTATTATTATCTTTATTTATTTACTGGATAGAGACAGCCAGAAATCTAGAGGGAAGTGGCAGATAGAGAGGAAGGGAGATCGAGAGACACCTGCAGCACTGCTTCACCACTCGTGAAGCTTTCCCTTTGCAGCTGGGAACTGGGGACTTGAACCTGGGTCCTTGTGCGTTGTAACATGTGCACCACCACCCAGCTCTGTTTTTTTTTTTAATAAGTAAAAAATTATTTATTTATTTATTCCCTTTTGTTGCTCTTGTTTTATTGTTGTAGTTATTATTGTTGTTATTGATGTAGTTGTTGTTGATGTCATCGTTGTTGGATAAGACAGAGAGAAATGGAGAGAGGAGGGGAAGACAGAGAGGGGGAGAGAAAGATGGATACCTGCAGACCTGCTTCACCGCCTGTGAAGTGACTCCCCTGCAGGTGGGGGTCCCCTGGGGCTCGGGATCCTTACACGGGTCCTTGCGCTTTGCACCATGTGTGCTTAACCCACTGGGCTACCGCCCAAATCCCCCGTTTTATTGTTTGTTAATTTTTTTTAAACTTACTTCTTTTTTTTTATAAATATTTATTTTATTTATTTATTCCCTTTTGTTGCCCTTGTTGTTTCATTGTTGTAGTTATTATTGTTGTTGTCGTTGTTGGATAGGACAGAGAGAAATGGAGAGAGGAGGGGAAGACAGAGAGGAGGAGAGAAAGACAGACACCTGCAGACCTGCTTCACCGCCTGTGAAGCGACTCCCCTGCAGGTGGGGAGCCGGGTTCGAACCGGGATCCGAACCGGGATCCGAACCGGGATCCGAACCGGGATCCTTATGCCGGTCCTTGTGCTTTGCGCCACCTGCGCTTAACCCGCTGCGCTACAGCCCGACTCCCTGTTTGTTAATTTTTAAAAAGATTTTTACCATGCTGTTCAAGCTCTACAAAAGGCAAGCTGTTAAAAGGGCACAGAACCTGCACGTTGACACATTTAGATGGTAACTAGGCCTAACCTGGAACCACCTCGTTGCTTTTACTCTATCGCCTGCTCTGCGTGCCTGCTGCTCCCGCTCTTGTCCTTACGACTTGTCTCTTAGATAACTGTGCCAACCTTTAGCCATCTCTCTGTTCTGGGTTTCTCAGGTTCATGCTTTAGAGAGCTGCCAGAGGGATTTTTCTAAACCACCTTTTACGTCACTGTTTAAAAATACCCCACTGTCATCAAAATAGCCATGACACTGAAGAAGTCTTGTTTTTGCGTGGACAATTAAGTGCTTCTTTGATCGACTTGGTTCACAGTATCCTCCCCTCCTCCTACTTTAAACTGAGGCTTGGAGAAGATGAATAAATTGTGCCCAATCTGCAAAGCTCTGCTCAGACTCAGTTTTCTGGGATGGGATACTTAACTCAATTTTCTATTCAGAGTTCAGTCTGTGTTCCCCACATGGCCTCCACCTCCTGCTCCCATAAGCTTGGCTACTTAAGGCTGCAAATTGTGCCCACACGTCTGTTTCTTCCTTTAGGCCACTGGTTTCCAAGATGTTTTATTTTTTTATATTTATTTATTTTCCCTTTTGTTGCCTTTGTTTGTTTTAATTGTTGTAGTTATTGATGTCATCATTGTTAGGACAGAGAGAAATGGAGAAAGGAGGGGAAGACAGAGAGGGGGAGAGAAAGATGGACACCTGCAGACTTGCTTCACCACTTGTGAAGTGACTCCCAGGCAGGTGGGGAGCCCGGGGGCTCGAACCAGGATCCTTATACTGGTCCTTGCACTTTGCGCCACGTGTGCTTAACCCACTGCACTACCGCCCGACTCCCTCGAAGTTGTTTTAATTGGGTCTACTTGACTACCTTCCTAGTAATAATACAACCATTTACATAAGGGTATGTCGTACGTTGTGGATATTTTACATATAGCATACAACATATCAAAACAGAAATCTAAAGAATGAGAACGGGAAATAAGCAGTGGTTTTAAAAACAATTTCTATTAGATTTTGTTGACAGCAGGTCTCATCTACCAGAGGTTGGAACATGTTGTGGTTAGATTCTATAATGTTGAAAATCTTGACCCCATGTGATACAGTGTTGCAGTGCATTTTGAAATAGCTTGATTTATTTTAATATTTCTTTTTCTTTTCTTTATTTCACTCAACATGATTTCTTCAAGCTCCATGCAAGATGAGCTGAAAACAGTGTAATCACTATTTTTAATAGCTGAGTAGTAACACAATTTTTTTTCACCTAGGGAAAAAAAATACAATGATAGAAACATTATCAGCAAGTCTTTTCAAAGTGTTCTATTTCAATCTTTTCTTTCTGTCTCTCTTTTAACAAGTTACTTTCAAAGCAATTGTTAAGGAACATGTTGTGTTTACTATTTTAAAATGTGTGCCAAGTAACTGAGGAAGAGTCACTTGTTATCCCAGAAAAGGTCAATGACTTCGGAACATTCCTTTATCATTCAGATGAAGCTGTGAAACACCCTTAAGCTATATAGATTTTAAGGAATTATAAGGAACATAGAAACAATATCCCAGCTTCACTGATATAAACCTCTGTACAAACTTACTTACTTTATTTACTTATTTTACCAGTGCACTTATCAGTTCTGGTTTATGGTGTTGCAGGGGAATTGAATCTGGGAGCCTCAGGCATGAGAGTCTCTTTATATAACCATTATGCTATCTACCCCCTGCCCCATACAAACTTTCTCTGGTCATTCCTTGCATCACTGCAAAATGTTTTAAAGATTTGAGCATATATTTTTTTTATTTATTTAAGAAAGGAGACATTAACAAAACTGTAGGATAGGAGGGGTACAACTCCACACAGTTCCCACCACCCACTCTCCATATCCCATCCCCTCCCCCGATAGCTTTCCCATTCTCTATCCCTCTGGGAGCATGGACCCAAGGTCATTGTGGGTTGCAGAAGGTGGAAGGTCTGGCTTCTGTAATTACGTCCCCGCTGAACATGGGCGTTGACTGGTGGATTCATACTCCCAGCCTGCCTCTCTCTTTCCCTGGTAGGGTGGGTCTCTGGGGAAGCAGGGCTCCAGGACACACTGATGGGGTCTTCAGTTCAGGGAAGTCTGGTTGGCATCATGCTGGCATCTGGGACCTGGTGGCTGAAAAGAGAGTTAACATACAAAGCCAAGCAAATTGTTGAACAATCATGGACCTAAAGGCTGGAATAGTGGAGAGGAAGTGTTGGGGGAGTGAGGGGTATTTTTAATGTGAGCTTTTAATAAAATCAATCACATTAATGACATCCTGCAGCAGCACTTTTTCATTTCTGCAGTTTCTTTTGCTATAGGAACATGCTTGCAAGCAATGAATTGAATGAAGTTTTTATGATGCACTTTAGTAACCTCATCCTAGAATGTTTTCTTTGTTAATTCACGTTAAAGTAAGTATTTAATCTGTGATTTAATTTAAATTAAATTTTTTTTTTTTGCTTTCAGGGTTATTACTGGGGCTTGGTGCCTGCGCTACAAATTCACTACTCTTGGTGGCCATTTTTTCTCCATTTTGTTGGATAAGACAGAGAGAAATTGAGAGGAGTGAGTGAGGGAGAGAGAGAAAGATAGATACCTGTAGACCTGCTTCACCACTTGTGAAGTATTCCCCCTGAAGGTGGGGAGTGGGGGATCGATCCTTGCACTTAGTAAAATGTGTGCTTAACTGGGTACACCGCTGCCAGGCCCCCTAATTTAAATGTAAAAAAATGCTATGATTTTATTTTATTTTTTATTTGATAGGAGAGAGAGAAACCGAGGTGGGAGTGGAGATAGAGAGGGAGAGAGATCGAAAGACCCTTGCAGTCCTGTTTCTCTACTTGTGAAACTTCCCCCTTGTAGGTGAGGACTGGTGGCTTGAACCTGGGTCCTTGTACATTGTAGTGTGTGCACTCAACTGCATGTGCCCCTAATTTATATATATTATATATTTTTTCCATAGGACAGATTTTTATAAGCTGAAGAATTTATTTTTAGAATTTTTTTTCCAGTATGTTCCCTTGTTGATGGCTCAAAAAAAAAAAAAGCTCTTCATCTATCTCATTCTACTTCATCTCTTTTTATTTTTAAATAAAAACTAGAATACATTATGTACTGAGGTACATCAGAAACATGTTCTTGTGTGGTCTGGGAGGTGGTACAGTGGATAAAGCATTAGACTGTCAACCATGAGGTTCTGAGTTCAATCCCCAGCAGCACATATGCCAGAGTGATGTCTGATTCTTTCTCGCTCCTCCTATCTTTCTCATTAATAAATAAAATATTAAAAAAAGAAAGAAACACGTTCTTGGTCTTAACTTTACAGGCAACCTTCTTTAACATGTAGCTTTATTTTATTTTATTTTTTTATATTACAGAATTACATGTTGACAGGAGTTTGAATCCACACCGTTTCCACCACCAGAGTTCTGAATCTTCAGTCTCCCCACTGCAATCCACCACAGTTCCCCTAAAGTTGTAGACATGGGCCAACCATCTTCTCTACAACTATCTGTCCACATTTAAACACAGTTGCCCCTTCTTTTCCTGATTCACTCCTCTCTTCCCTCTAAGCCACTCATAACATTGTAGCTGCCTCCATATGTCCCTCTCCTTTTCCTTCTCTCTCTCTGGGTGCTGATGGAGCTGGAGTGCAGAGTCCTCTTATCTTCATCCTATCACTTCTCCCCCGCTGGGAGTATGGATCAAGGTTGTTTATGGGGAGCAGAAGGTAGAAGTTCTGGCTTCTGTAGCTGCTTCTCTGCTGAGAATGGCCGTTGGCAGGTCTATCCATACCCCCAGCCTGTTTCTATCTTTCCCTAGTGGACCAGAACTCTGGAGATGTGAGTGTCCAGGACACATTCGTGAGGTCCTTTGCCCAGAGAAGTCATAACATGTAGCTTTTCACGAATATTATTTCTGTCAATTTCCTGGTTCTTCCTTTGTATCTTCAACAAATTCTGTTGACAGAAAACGTATTTCGGTGGGCTTTCATATTAGTTCAGTCATTTCAGTTGCATATATAAAGCTCTTCTAAACACTTATGACTTGGTTCTCATTCTGTACTTTTAAATGGCTTTAGCCATTTTTGAAAACGAAGTTTTCCAGGGGCCAGTTGGTGGTGCACCTGGTAGATCACCCTCATTTTGATGTGCAAGGGCCTACGTTCAAGCCCCTGCTCCCTATCTGCAGGGAGAGGCTTCACAAGCAGTGAAACAGTGCTGCAGGTGTCTCTCTGTCTCTCTCTACCCTCCTCCTCCCCTCTCCATGTTTCTTTATCCTATCAAATAAATTAAAGAACAACAACAACAATAAAAAATATCGCAAGAGCCATTGATTTGTAGTTTTTTAGTGCAGGCACTGAGCCCCAGTAGTAATCCTGGCAGTAGTAAGCAATAAAAAACTCAAATAAGTGTGGTTCGGGAGATGGCGAAGTGGATAAAACAGTACTCTCAAGCATGAGGTCCTGAGTCCTATCCCCAGCAGCACATGTACCAGAGTGATGTCTGGTTCTTTCTCTGTCTCCTCTTACCTTTCAAATAAATAAATAAACCTTTAAGAAAATAATCTGGGAAGTTTTTCACATTTGAAGTACCTTCTTAATCCTAACCACTTTACAGGAACACTAGCTATTATCATGGCACAAGAAGGCAAGTTCGTATCTCACAAGAGAAATACCAATTCAGATTCAAATATCACTTTTGAGATGTTGCATATTTTATTTTGTCACATATGACTGGCCAGTACTCTTAAAATCTTACCATATGAATATTTTCTGTCGCAATGTAAAGACCAGCTCTGCTGTATTCTTGTCCTCATATGCTTTAAATGCAAGTATTATCTTTTACAAATAGGTTCTTTTCAGAAGTATTTGAAAAGCTGTGTTATTTTGTGATGACTGGAATTGGTTAATAGCATATACATTTATTCAAATATTATAAATCATAACATAATTGCTGTATATTGAAAGAGAATGAGTGTATAATGAAGATCTTTTATTTGTTTGTTTGTTGTTGTTCTTTCATTTATTTGATAGGATGAAGAAAAATAGAGAGGGGAGGAGGAGGATAGAGAGAGACAGAGAGACACTTGTAGCACTGTTTCACTGCTCATGAAGTCTCCCCCTGCAGGTTGGGAGCAGAGGCTTGAACCTAGGTCCTTCCTTGCATATCATAATGAGGGTGATCTACCAGGTGCACCACCAACTGGCCCCCCGAAAACTTTTTTTTTCTTTCTTTGCCATGTTGGGAAGTCCTTTGGTGGGGGCATCTCAAGTATGTAACTCTTGGGGTCCAGGCAGTAGCTCATCTGGTCAAGTGCACACACTACAGTGTGCAAGGGTCTGGGTTCAGGCTCCTTGGTCCCCCACCTGCAGGGGGAAGGCCTCGAAAGTGGTGAAGCAGGGCTGCAGGTGTCTCTCTTTCTCTCTCTCCCCGTCTCTATTTCCCCCTTCCCTCTCAACTTACCTTTGTCTTTATCCAATAAATAAATAAAGATAATAAAAAAATAAAAGGTAAGCATTGAAAAAACAAAGGAAAGAAATACCTAACTCTTAAGTCCACAGACCAGAATGGATCAGGGTACAAATGTCAGTTCATACATGAATGCAGATTAATTATTAGTGACACTTTCTTTTCATTTTTTTAGATGAAAATGAATTTCAATAGGTGTTCCAGTTGGCTTGGCAGATATTGTGGGAAGCCTTCCAGGCATGGAGTACTACCCGTTCGAGAGCCCTTGAGTTGAAATGTGCTTGGCATGTTCAAGGAACTGTAAAGACTCTAGTGTAACTGGCACATCTTACGAGAAATTGCTATAAGAAGTCAAAGCATTTGCAGTAATAATGAAAATCTCTCTCCTGGGAATCCAGACCATGTAGTTATTTTTCCATCATGAACTGATTAACACACTGGCTTGAGCAGACTAACTTTGAACTGCTGTCTTTGTATTTCCTCTTCATCCTTTTTTAAACTTCTTACAATGTAGAAACAACAAATGTCCAATCTCTGGAATGCTTATTTATATATTAATAATTACCACTGCCTCCTATATAGAGGTTTCATTAAAAATTATATTAGATTTATCTTTCCTCTTTCTGTGAACTTGATTCTCCCAGTTAGAGAAAAATTTTAAGGAGTATGCAAGAGAATTTGGTACATTATTCCTACTGAATCTTTACCTTGAAGTCAGATGTAAACAAGAATTTTATTTTCCGGTGTGCTGTAGTTTCTTTTTTTAAATATTTATTTATTTATTCCCTTTTGTTGCCCTTGTTTTATTGTTGTAGATATATTGTTGTTGTTGCTGATATCATTGCTGTTGGATAGGGCATAGAGAATTGGAGAGAGGAGGGGAAGACAGAGGAGGAGAGAAAGAGAGACACCTGCAGATCTGCTTCACCACTTGTGAAGTGACTCCCCTGCAGGTGGGGAGCTGGGAGCTCGAACCCGGATCCTAATGCTGGTCCTTGCACTTTGCACCACGTGTGCTTAACCCACTGCGCTACCGCGCGACTCTCCGGTGTGTTGTAATTTCTGTAGTAAGTTTTCCCTCGAAAAAATTGGATGATCTTATTTAATAATTTTTGGAAACTGACTCACTGAGAAAACAGAAGCATTTTTAATGCTGGCTGTCACATACTGTGTAATTTTAAACATATTTTTCTGATTCTCAATTTCATCATCTGTAAAATGAGGTAATAAAAACTGTAATAAAACTACTGTTTTTGTTGGGGAGAAAAAAAAACCAACTCACCTGAGGAATTTGAGATCTAAACAAGTTAATTAACATACCTTGGGGGACTTCGTAAGGATTTTATATTTAGATAGTAGCTAGTAGCTGGTACATAGTAATCATGTAGTCAAGAGATATATCATTATTATTATTTTTTAATCATTATTATTCTAATTAGGAGAGGATGTTACTGTCTTATTTATAAGCTTTGTTTTCTCTAGGAATGAAAAACAATGGTAGTCTAATTTTTAAAAATAATTTAAAAATATTTATTTATTTTTATTCCCTTTTGTTGCCCTTGTTGTTTTATGGTTGTAGTTATTATTGCTGCTGTTATTGATGTCAACGTTGTTGGATAGGACAGAGAGAAATGGAGGGGAAGACAGAGAGGGGAGGGAAAGATAGACACCTGCAGACCCGCTTCATCGCTTGTGAAGTGACTCCCCTGCAGGTAGGGAGCCGGGGGCTCAAACCGGGATCCTTACGCCGGTCCCTGCGCTTTGCACCATGTATGTTTAACCCACTGTGCTACCGCCCGACTCCCAATAATCCAATTCTTTGTATTCCAAATGAAAGTCAAGAACTCAAAAGCCAAATAAAACAATTTAGAATAGTTCTTCCAACCAGTATCGATCTTTATTTTTGACAAAATGCATCATTTCACAGAATGCTTGCAGTACCAAATTACTAGTTAAGATGTCTTTGTTATATGGTATAATCAGTGGATCCAAATATTATATTACATATTGTACAAGGCCAAATGAAATGACCATCCCATTTAAAGAGATACAGAGTTTTTCTAAAGAAAAGGAAAATACTTCAAAGTATACAAAACTACTTATATGTGATTATGTTTGTATCTGTTTAGAACAAGAAGACTGAGTCTTTCCTCTTATATTAAACTCTGTGCCTCAGTTTTGGGAGAGTGTCTCTCTACAAGGATTATTTGCAGGGTTAGAAATTAGACATGTAAAATTCTCATCACTCAGGAAAGATTCAAGGTTTTTTTTTTAAATAAAATGTAACTACTGTCATGTTTGTGATGATTCTGATTTTATTTAGCCAGCTTGGATGTGGGGTGGGGGTTATCTGCTGTCTTCCACTCACTGTCTTTTAAGATGAGATCTCAAGGAGACCAGGTCTCCTGCCACCCTAAGGTCATTCCCTGTGAGATGACATTTAATAGTTTCAGAATGTTGCCTTTCACTCACTGAGCGACCCCTTACCCTGCTCTTTAATTGAAAAGAGCATATGGAAATCATCACTAAGAGGGGGGGAGGAATCATTTCAAGTACTTTGAAATATAAAAGAAAATAAATGGTCCCTGCTAAGTAAATAGAAGACACTGATCTCTGAATAGTGAGGAAACTGTGCCAGGGCCTTTGGTGAAGGCTAATGAGCCCTTCACTCCCTCCCCCACCCCTACCCCCCACATTCTAAATTAGAAGAAGTTATTACTATATAAGGCCACTTTTTCCAAGTGAATGATAATCCATGAAACACTTGGTACTTTTAGCTTTTCAAACAATGCTGAGTTATTTCCTTCAGTCAAGATCAAGCTAAAATGGAAAAACAGATTTTGTGAAAGGCAGAGCCCTTGGACACCTGATACTGCTCCCCACCCCAAATCACCTTTATTGTTCTATCTTTCATGACAAATGAAACCTTTTCCACTGGATGGTGCTTAGCATGGCTGATGTTAGATTGACTTATATAAATATTAAATTACATCCATTAGTTCCTGCAGGGAGTGAAAATTCAGTGATCCATTGTCAGGGCTCCAATCTTTTGGCTGCCTGCCTGTCAGATGGGGAGATTTGGATCAGAACAATTTTATCCTGGGGCAGAACCGCATCAGAAGAAGAAGCCCATTGCAATGCTTCTTTCACCATGCCAAGAATGGCTTGTGTGTCTTTGTGTTGAGTGAATTACCGTGGGCTCCTTCAGCTGCAGGCACTAGGCACAGATTCAATTATGGATCCCCTTATGATATTTATTCCATCCTGCTCTTTATTACCTTCAGCTACTCTGACTCTCTGTTTCTATTTCTCATTGGAAAAGGAAAAAAAAAAATCCCTTCTGTCTTCACTCCCTGCAGGCTGGCTCTGGGTCTGCCCATCTCCCTGGCCATTGTGAGTCCTAGAGTCCTAGGGTAGCTCAGCTTGCCGAGGGCAAAGTGGGCAGAGAGACAAGACAGTCCGCTCTGGGAAAAGCCTTGGAGGACAATTCGTTTATTGAAAGAAAAAGCAGGTAGATATAGGCCAGAACTCGGGGGGGGGGGGGCGGGTTGGGGTATCCATTAACCCAAACATACAGCAACACAATTCATAGTTACATTTTTACCAACAGACTGTTTATAAACTTTACAATGTACATTTTTCCGGAGGTGAATTGCAGGCACTTTAGGGCAGCAGGAGAGAGGAAAAGCTGAGCAATGTTTGCTGGGGTTTTAAAGTTAACACAGTAATCCAGGGCTTTTAATCAAAGAAGGAAAGGGGGGCGAGGTGGCATGTGCAGAAAGGCATCCATGTCTGGGGGCCCAGCCGTCATAACTTCCAGAGACCAGGGGAACCAGCCCTTCTCTGGACCTGAAGGGAGAGTTGGGGGTTAACCCACTGAGATCTCAGGGAAACAATTGCCTGGACTTTCCGGGACAGTGGGCCCGTTCTCCAACTCCCCACAGCCTCTTGGTTCGAATTCTTTCTCTATCTAATTCTTTTTTTCCTTTTCTTTTAAATATACCTTTCTTTTGTCTCATAACTTGATAAGCAAATCAAGGCATCAAAGTTGATGTTGTTTTTGTTTTTTTTTCTTCTGCAGAAGAATAAGGAGTGGGACCATGGGGAGAGGAGAGGACCCAGCTATATAGAAAGCCCTGCATAAATCTTTATTAATTTCCATGGAAAAGTAGTAACATTCTGGATCTTTCCAGTTAGCAATGAGATAAATAAGTATGGAGAGTGATTTTTGCTCTCATACAAAATTTCCAAGAAGTAGTTCAATGATAGAATCACAGAAGCTCATTTATTTATTTATATAAAAAAAGGGAGACATTAACAAAACCGTAGGATAGGAGGGGTACAACTCCACACAATTCCCACCACCAGAACTCCATATCCCATCCCCTCCCCTGATAGCTTTCCCATTCTCTGTCCCTCTGGGAGTATGGACCCAAGGTCATTGTGGGTTGCAGAAGGTGGAAGGTCTGGCTTCTGTAATTGCTTCCCCGCTGAACATGGGCGTTGACTGGTCGGTCCATACTCCCAGTCTGCCTCTCTCTTTCCCTGGTAGGGTGGGTCTCTGGGGAAACGGAGCTCCAGGACACATTAGTGGGGTCGTCAGTCCAGGGAAGCCTGGCTGGCATCATGCTGGCATCTGGGACCTGGTGGCTGAAAAGAGAGTTAACATACAAAGCCAAACAAATTGTTGAGCAATCATGGACCCAAAGGTTGGAATAGTGGAGAGAAAGTGTTGGGGGGGGGGGGCTGTACTCACTGCAAACTCTAGTGTACTTCTGCTTTCAGGTATATATTTGCACTAGTTTATGGATATGTGTGAAAATATGCTCTCTCTCACAGAACCTGGTCTATATCTAGGTTTTGGGACTTTGTTAGAAAGTGAACCACCTGGAATGGAATTAGAGAATACTATGAAAGGAAAGGTCTCACCCGAATAATGAAGCTGAAGGGTTGTCATTCCACATGTGAAGTCTCTGGATACAGTCTGAGCTGAAGCATGTTGAGGTGGCAATCGTTGCATTGATTAGGTTGCGATCGGCAGATGCAATATTATTTGATATGAATTGGGAGAGGCATGTGGGAAGGTGGGCCTTATCCTAAGGTTCCAGGACTGGGGGAAATATAGGCTCTATAGTGGAAATGTGAGGTTCCTGCTATCTTAAGATTCAAAAAGACAATGGATAGTTATTGTTATCATCACATTATTTGGTAATTGGGTTAACTTTGAAAAGTCCTTTTGTTAGGGTTTGCTGTATAGTACCCAGTATCTTGTATGTAGCTGTGCCACTGGTTGCTTCTGATCTACTTGGTTTAGGCTTTTGAGAGAGTCCACATATCAAATACACAGCCTATATACTAAAAAGACTCAGTCTGTGTTTTAAAAACTTTGAGACATACAATCTATTTTCCCCCTCTCATATTAATTAACTAGTGATTTATGTGACTACACTTTAATAGGAGTGTACATAAACACCATTCCTTCCATTGGAAACTATAGCAGTTCACCCAAGGTCACTTATAGCTTGACTATTATTTCTGTTTATATTTATATATATTTGCCCACTTTTCCCCATGGTCTTGTCTTCTGTTCCTTTCCAAGTCACACACACCTACACCTATTATTACTTCCAAATGTCCTTCCTTTTTTTTTTTTTTTTTTACTTCTCTCTCTGGATCCTGATGGAGTTGGAATTCAAAGCCCTCTGCTCATCTTCCTCCTATCATTTCTCCCTTGCTGGGAGTGTGGACCAAAATCCTTTTTGGGGGTGCAGAAAGTGGGACTTCAATATTAAGTCACTAATACAATTAATGTTCTATATTGCCTTTATTTTTTATTATTTTTATTTGTATTAGTGATTTAATAATGATTAACAAGATTGTAAGGTAACAGGGGTATAATTCCACACAGTTTCCACCACCGAAGTTTTGGGTCCCATCCCCTCCATTGGAAACTTCCCTAATTCTTTATCCCTCTGGGAGTATAAGCCAAAAAAAAATTTTTTTTCTTTTACCAAAATTCTTTATGGGGTACAGAAGGTGGAAGGTCTGGCTTCTGTAACTGCTTCTCCACTGAACATGGATGCTGGCAGTTTGATTCATACCCACAGTATTTTTCTACCTTTTTCTAGTGGGATAGGGCTTTGGAGAGGTGGGGTTTCAGGACACATTAGTGAGGTGGTCTGTCTAGGAAAGTCAGGATGGCATCATGGTAGCATCTGCAACTTTGTGACTAAAAGGCAGTGAGATATAAAGCAGGGCAGATTATTTAATGAGCAGGAACTTAAAGGTAAGAATAGAGCAGATGAAGCTAAGGGTCTTCATATGAGAAGAAGCTAGGAAGTCTATTTTAGGTATATTCCAAGGGACCCATGACTTTAATAGTTTTTGCCTGAGCCTGACAGCTAACATGCAGGTGGGATAAAAGTATTGTCTGGGAAGATGTTGTCAGAGTTGAGAATAGGATTGAAGCCTGGATTAGAGCAGAGAGTAGATCCCAAATGTAAGGAAAGTATATAAATACCATTAACTATTTACTCTGTCAATCTGACCCAGGGCCAATATCTATAGGAGCCTTTGTAACCTCTGAGTCCATCTGTCAGTTTGCATTTGCAGTCCATGGTCATAGCTAGGAACATTCTAGACTGCTCTCACTTTAGGACCAGTCTTCCTCCAGTGGCAGAGTAGGTTGAACCAACCTCCCTTTGGAGAGTGGACAGTCACTACTACTCTACAGTGAGGGCAAGGTCCTGGAGAGGCCCACAAGAGGGGCTGATGGAAGTGACCAGTGGAGAGAGGGATCTATTAGAGGTCTAGGCCCATCATGTCTATATGGGAATCCAGGGATTCCCTTACTAGAGTTCCAGATGATGGCCTGGTAGTGACCAAAAAAAAAGGCTATCATTAAAGTGTGCCAGTAAAGAGATAAATTTATTTATTTACTTTTCTTTTTGCCACTAGGTTTATTACTAGGGCTTTATGCAGAGATGTCACTGCTCCCTGTGCATTCCTCTTCTTCCTGTCCTCTGTCGTCCTCACTTTTCTCTTTCTTATTCTCCTTTTAAGTAAAGGATGATGAACAGAGATAAAGAGCCAAAGGCAGGAGATACCACACAGCACTGCTCCAATTCTTATGAAGTTTCCACAGTGCAGGTACTCTCCTATGGTGGCTGAAGGATCAAACCTGGGTCTTATATATGGCAACATGTGTTCTTGGCATGTGTATATTCCCGAGCGTGGAGGAAGAGCTTAAAGAGCTCCAATTATGAGTGTCCCTGGAACATTCCATTACACTTAACTACATCCGAGTGATTTCCAAATTAAAACCTGGGTCCAGTATCTCTTGAGTCCTGCCAGAAATGGTGTCCACACCCCCGAAACTGTTGTAGACTAAAACAATCACAAATGAAATGACACAACAATTGTGCAATGTGGTCCTGGTCTCTCCCGTTTGTTGAAGACCTGTCTCCCTACCCCAGTTTGTTTTTGTTTGTTTTCTTCCCATTTCTGTATTCTGCAGTGACCCACGGATCATTAATCTAGCTCAAGTATCCAAGGCTCACCAGTCTCTTCTGGGCTGCTGCTTTTTTAAAATCTCATATTCCATCTGTTCTGCAACATGTGGAGACTGTTGCTCCTTGTTGTTTTAGCTCTAAAGGTTGCTCCAGGCAGAGAGAGAACTCCTGACATTGTAATCTCAAACACTTCCTTGGAGCCTGTTTCTCCTTAGCGTTGGATGAATTTTTGTGTAAAACGATGTCAGTGGAGAATGCAGAGGGGATCACTCCATGTGGCTTTGCCTTTCCTGTGCTGGGACTTTTGCCTTCCCTTGTGTCTTTTTAACTTTCTTTTGACCTTGCAGAACATACACTCTGCCAAACAAGAAGGTTTGCACTGGGGATTTCCATTTTGACTTAAGTGTTCCATAGCCCTTAATATTCATGAGCACACGTGTGGAAGTTACTTTTCTTTTTAAAATAAACATATACCTACCTATGTACACATACATACATATGTTATTGTGGGGGGTTAATGATTTATAGTAAATAAAGTAGTTGGTACATGCATAAAATTTCTTAGTTTTCTGCAAAACAGTCCCATCCCCAGTTTAGATCCTCCTCCACCATTTTGCACCAGGACTGCAACCTGTTACCCAGAGTCCTTTACTTTGGTGCAATACGCCAAACCCAGTCCAAGTTCTCTGTGTTTCCCATTTCTGTTCTTGCTTCTCAACTTCTTTCCATGAGTGAGATCATCCCATATTCATCAGTCTCTTTCTGGCTTATCTCACTTAACATGATTGCTTCAAGTTCCATCCCAGATGAGGTGAAGAAGGTGAATTCATCATTTTTTAATAGTTGAGTCGTATTCCATTGTGTATATAATCCACAGCTTTCTTAGCTACTCATCTGTTGTTGGACACCAAGGTTGCTTCCAGGTTTTGGCTATTACAAATTGTGTTGCTGTGAACATAGGTACATACAGATATTTTTGGATGGGTTCTTGATTCTTTAGGTTATATCCCTAGGAGAGGAATTGCCAGGTTATAGGGAAGGTCCACTTCTAGCTTAATGTATCTGTGGGAGAATCATAGGACTACTCAACGAGGGCTCTAGGTGATTCGATGGCCTGGTAGTGATCAAAAAGGCCACCTTTTTAACTGAGCCAGACTTTGGCTGTTTCTCAGCTTTTTTGTGACTCATAATTTCAGTATAAACGTTTTTTTAAAAAACTTTTTTTGTTAGGTTTGCTCCTCAATTTTATTATTATTTTTATTTTTGCTGCTATAGTGAATAGGACTGATTTCTATATTTCTTTTTCTTCTGGCTTAGTGTTTGCATAAAGAAATACCATTGACTTTTGTATATTAATTTTATAGTCTGACACCTTACTATACTGCTTGATATTTTTCCAGAAGCTTTCTGATGGATTCTTTAGGTTTTTCTATGTATACTATCATATCACTTGCAAATAGAGACCATTTAACTTCTTCTCTTCCAATTTATATCTCTTTAATTCTTCTCTCTTGCCTCATTGCTATGATGAGAACGTCTAACTGTGTTAAATAGTAAAGGTGACAGTGGGCAGCCCTGTGTCTAGTACATGATCTAAGTGGGAATGCTTCCAGTTTCTCACCATTGAGTATAATGTTGGCTGTAGGTTTGCTGGATATGCACTCTGTCAGATTAAGGAATTTTCCATCTATTCCCATTTTTTAAAATTTATTTAAGAAAGGAGACATTAACAAAACCATAGAATAAGAGGGGTACAATTCCGTACAATTCCCATAACCCAATTTCCACATCCCACCCCCTCCCCTGATAGCTTTCCCATTCTCTATCTCTCTGGGAGTATGGACCCAGGGTCATTGTGGGTTGCAGAGGGTGGAAAGTCTGGCTTCTGTAATTGTTTCCCCGCTGAACATGGGCGTTGACTGGTGGATCCATACTCCCAGTCTGTCTCTCTCTTTCCCTAGTAGGGAGGGGGTCTGAGGAAGTGGCGCTCCATTTTTTTTTTTTTAAATAGTGTTTTGATCATGGACGGATGTTGGATTTTGTCAAAGACGTTCTTTGCATCTATTGAGATAATCATGTGGTTTTTGCTTTTTTTTTTTGCATTGATGCAGTGGGCCACAGTGATTGATTTACATATATTGAACCAGCCTTGCATCCCTGGGATAAATCATACTTGATCATGATGTACAATCTTTTTGATACACTACTGTATTGGGTTGGGTAGGATCTTGTTTAATTTTTTTTTACCATCTATATTTATCAGAGATATTCCTTTGCAGTTTTCTTTTTTGTTCTCTCCCCCTCCCCCTCCCTCTCCTCCTCTCCATATATTTCATTGACACCAGGTTGGGGCTCGGCACCTACACTGTGAATCCACTGCTCCTGGTGGCCATTCTCCCTTGCCCCCCTTTCTCTCTTTTAAAAGTTTTTATTTGATAGGATGCAGTGAAATTGAGAGGGCAGGGGAAAGATAGAAAGGAAAAGAGAAAGATAGACACCCGCAAACCTGCTTTACCAATCGAGAAGCTCCCCTCCTCCAGTCCTGTAGGTGGGAAACAGGGTCTTTGCACATGGCAATGTGTCTGCTCAACCGGGTGTACCACCACCTGACCCCCCTGTGTATAAATGTATGAGAAATATGGTTGTTTGTGTTTTTTAATTTGCTGTCCAGGCTTTTATCTGCGTTTTGTGCCTGCATGCTTCCACTGTCCCAGTGTACTCCTTTTATTTCTTTTAAGTTTGAGGATGAGAGAAAGAGAGAGACAGAAAGAGGAGAGATACTATGGAACCACTCATGGGGCTTCTCCTTTATACCATATTCTCACTCAGTGGTTGGTGACTCAATCTTGGGTCCTCATTCATGGCAGTATGTGATTCACTGGGTGAGCTATCTCCCATCCCTTGAAATAAGGTGTTTTAAAGTATTGTCACTTTCTGTAGTGTGAGACAGGGGAAACTTGTGCATGTGTCTCTAAGAAAAAAGAGAGTGAAGCATGCTACTAAAGGCTAGTGGCTTTAGGGGACTTAAACACACAACTTGTAAATTTCTATGGGGAAGTTGTTGATAATGTTGTTTAAAAGCGTAGCAGGTGGGTGCATTTAAGAGTGTATGTGTGTGTGTGTGTGTGTGTGTGTGTGTGTGTGTGTGTGTGTGTGTGTCGGGGGGGTGCTGGCGCACCTGGCTGAACCACACTTTACAATGTGCAAGGAGCTGGGTGTGATCTCCCAGCCCCCACCTGCAGGAGGGAAGCTTTGTGAGTGGTAAAGCAGGGATGCAGGTGTCTCTCTATCTCTCTCCCTCTCTATCACCCCCTTCCCTCTTGATTTCTGGCTATCTCTATCCAATAAATAAAGATAATTTAAAGAAAGAGTGTGTAGCTGTGCTGGAAAAGAGAGAGTAGCTCATTGGAGTAGTTCATTTTAAGACAGGTTAAAGGAACAATGGCACTAGCATACATTGTCTTTCTCTTATTTTGTGGACTTAATGTACCCTCCCACCCCCAAAACACACACACACACACACACACACACACACACTAAAAATCTTTGAAGCTTAGGTAAGTCTATTTGTTCTCACAAATCCCTCTCCAAACAAAATATGAAGACTTTATTTTCTAAAACTGTTAATGCACATGTACTTGCTGCTTGAATATACATTATCTATCAATTTTTTTTTGATTTTCCACAAATATGTGTTTTGTCCAAAGACAATGCTAAGTTCCTTAAAGACAAGGAGTATATTTTACATTTGTTTTATGTAATACTCCACTGTACCAAAAAGACCTTTAATAAATATTCAGAAGATCTATTCCAGGTTTTTATTTATTTATTTATTATTTATTCCCTTTTGTTGCCCTTGTTGTTTTATTGTTGTAGTTATGATTGATATAGTTGTTGTTGGATAGGACAGAGAGAAATGGAGAGAGGAGGGGAAGACAGAGGGGGAGAGAAAGATAAACACCTGCAGACCTGCTTCACCACCTGTGAAGTGAGTCCCCTGCAGGTGGGGAGCCGGGGCTCGAACCAGGATCCTTATGCTGGTCTTTGTGCTTTGCGCCATGTGTGCTTAACTCACTGCACTACCGCCTGACTCCTATTCCAGATTTTTCTATGCATTTGTGTCCTTTAGTTTTTTACCAATAGGTACCAGACTTACTGTTATATGGGTAAAGGAAAGATAAAAAATATTTTAAAGACATTTTTTATTGTCTTTATTTATTGGATAGAGACAATCAGAAATCAAGAGGGAAGGGGGAGATAGACATCTGAAGCCCTGCTTCACCACTCACAAAGCTTTCCTCCTGCTGGTGGAGACCGGAGGCTTGAACCTGGGTCCTTGCACACTGTAAACTGTGCGCTCAGCCGGGTATGCCACACCACCTGGCCTCAAAAAAATATTTTGATCTAATAAAATCTGGTGCATGCATGAGTGCTTTTTGAAATAATTTTATTTATTTTTTTGTTTTTGTCACTGTCGGGGCTTCACCACACTGAGCCTACTTTTTCAGATACAGGGAGATAGAGGGTAAGATACCACAACACTGAAGCTTCCTCAAGTGTGGTGGGGGTTCGACACAAACCTGGGTCCAGGGCGTAACTAGACAGGTACCCTATCCAAGTAAGTGATATTACCAACCAAAAGAAAGCTTGTTTTTAATATTTATTTATTTATTTATTTATTGTCTCCAGGGTTATCGGTAGGGCTCAGTGCCTATACTACAAACCCACTACTCCTGGTGGCTATTTTTTTCCCATTTTATTGGATAGGACAGAGAGAAATTGAGAGGGGAGGAGAAGACAGAGAAGGAAGACAATTGCAGACCTGCTTCACCGCTTGTCTGCTTAAGCAACCCTCTTGTGTGCTTAACTCTCTGCGCCACCGCCCAGCCCCCAAGAAAGCTTATTTCCTGAGATTTCAAATCATTTTTATTCTGTCTTTGGTTCTGTTATCATGGATAACTGGGAATGGTTTACATTATACCTCCATGAACTTCCACGGTTATCCAAGTGCTTCTCCATTATAAACTCCAGGTATATATCTGACATTAAGTCAGTCTTTATTTTGCCTCCAATTTTACTGGCTTTGTTATTGAGTCTGATTAAACATTTAAACACGTTTCATGTTGTGTCATTCTGGTAGGGACCTGAAAAATAAATGTGACATTTGTTTCCCATAGTTTACATGACATTCCTGCATGAGAGTCCAAGGAAAAGTTCTTTGTTTTGAGAGCTCTTTTTTTAATTTTTAAAAATGTTTATTTATTTTCTCTTTTTGTTGCCCTTGGTTTTTTTTTGTTGTTGTAATTATTATTATTTTTGTTGTTATTGATGTCATTGCTGTTGGATAGGACAGAGAGAAATGGAGAGAGGAGGGGAAGACAGAGGGGGTAGAGAAAGATAGACACCTGCAGACCTGCTTCACCGCCTGTGAAGTGACTCCCCTGCAGGTGGGGAGCCGGGGGCTTGAACTGGGATCCTTATACTGGTCCCTGCGCTTTGCGCCACCTGCGCTTAACCTGCTGCTACTGCCCGACTCCCGTTTGGGAGCTCTTAATGAAGGTCAGGCTTTCTCATGATCAGAAAGAGTTAAGAGATACTAATATTTAGAGGCTGTAGGAGTTGAGACGAAACAGCAAAATATGTTGACAATCCCATTTTCACTTTTTACTCTCTTTATTGTAGATCTGTAGACATGAGACACAAAGTTATTTTTTAAATATTTACTTATTTTCCTTTTTGTTGTCCTTGTTGTCTTTTTTATTGTTGTTGTGTTATTGTTGTCGTCGTTGTTGGATAGGACAGAGAGAAATGGCGAGAGGAGGGGAAGACAGAGGGGGTAGAGAAAGATAGACACCTGCAGACCTGCTTCACCGCCTGTGAAGTGACTCCCCTGCAGTTGGGGAGCCGGGGGCTTGAACTGGGATCCTTATACTGGTCCCTGCGCTTTGCGCCACCTGCGCTTAACCTGCTGCTACTGCCCGACTCCCGTTTGGGAGCTCTTAATGAAGGTCAGGCTTTCTCATGATCAGAAAGAGTTAAGAGATACTAATATTTAGAGGCTGTAGGAGTTGAGACGAAACAGCAAAATATGTTGACAATCCCATTTTCACTTTTTACTCTCTTTATTGTAGATCTGTAGACATGAGACACAAAGTTATTTTTTAAATATTTACTTATTTTCCTTTTTGTTGTCCTTGTTGTCTTTTTTATTGTTGTTGTGTTATTGTTGTCGTCGTTGTTGGATAGGACAGAGAGAAATGGCGAGAGGAGGGGAAGACAGAGGGGGTAGAGAAAGATAGACACCTGCAGACCTGCTTCACCGCCTGTGAAGTGACTCCCCTGCAGTTGGGGAGCCGGGGGCTTGAACTGGGATCCTTATACTGGTCCCTGCGCTTTGCGCCACCTGCGCTTAACCTGCTGCTACTGCCCGACTCCCGTTTGGGAGCTCTTAATGAAGGTCAGGCTTTCTCATGATCAGAAAGAGTTAAGAGATACTAATATTTAGAGGCTGTAGGAGTTGAGACGAAACAGCAAAATATGTTGACAATCCCATTTTCACTTTTTACTCTCTTTATTGTAGATCTGTAGACATGAGACACAAAGTTATTTTTTAAATATTTACTTATTTTCCTTTTTGTTGTCCTTGTTGTCTTTTTTATTGTTGTTGTGTTATTGTTGTCGTCGTTGTTGGATAGGACAGAGAGAAATGGCGAGAGGAGGGGAAGACAGAGAGGTGGAGAGAAAGATAGACACCTGCAGACCTGTTTCACAGCCTGTGAAGCAACTCCCCTGCAGGTGGGGAGCCGGGGACTCGAACCAGGATCCTTATGCCAGTCCTTACGCTTTGTGCCATGTGCACTTAAACAAAGTTATTTTATAAAGGAAAAATTCCCTCGAGGCACAAGCATGAATTAGCAGGTTTTATCCATCTGTAGAATTAAGTCAGGGTACAAAATGAGATTGATTGCAGAATGACAACAACTGAGAAATATAGAAGGTATTAATGGGATTATAAAGCCTCAGAGTTGCGCATACATCAATGATTTTCTTTCTTTCTTTTTTTTTTTGCCTCCAGGGTTACTGCTGGAGTCATGTGTTTAGCTATACATTTGCAGGGGCTCAGTGCCAGCTCTACAAATCCACTGCTCCTGGAGGCTGTTTTTTTTTTTTCCCATTTCTATTGGATAGGACAGAGAGAAATTGAGAAGGGAATGGAAAATAGAGAGGAGGAGAGAAAGAGACATCTGCAAACTTGCTTCACTGCTTGTGAAGGGACCCCCCCCTTGCAGGTGGGGAGCCGGGGGCTTGAACCTGGATGCTTGCCTCAGTCCTTGTGCTTCGTACTATGTGCACTTAAATCTGCTGCCCTACCACTGGGCCCCCAATGATTTCTTTTTTTTAATTATTAATTTATTTGTAAGATAAAAAAATATCAAGAAGACCACAGGATAAGAGGGGTATAATTCCCCACAATTTCCACCACTAGATTTCTTTTTTGTTTCTTTTTCTTTTTCTTTTTTTTTTGCCTTCAGGGTTATCTCTGGGGCTCCTCCGTGCCTGCACCACTAATCCACTGCTCTTGGAGGGCATTCCCCCCCCCCCATTTTTGTTGCCCTTGTTGTTACAGCCCTTGTTGTCATTATTGTTATTATTGCCATTGATGTTGTTGGATAGGACAGAGAGAAATAGAGGAGGGGAGACAGAGAGGAGAGAGGAAGATTGACACCTGCAGACCTGCTTCACCGCCTGTGAAGCGACCCCCCTGCAGGTGGTGAGCTGGAGGCTTTAACCAGGACTCTTAACAACGGTCTGCACTTTGTACCATGTACGCTTAACAGGTTGTGCTCGACCCCCTAGATTTCTTTCTTTCTTTCTTTTCTTTTCTTCTCTCTCTTTTTTTTTTTTTTTTTACAGTATCACCAATAGATGGACAGCTAGCCATTTAAAAAAAAATAGTCTTAAGGGATCCAGTGAAATCGAAAGAATTTATTATTTGTCACCCGCCTCTCAAAGAAAAAATGACTTTCTATTTAGGAAATAGACTTCCTTATGTTTTTGACTTACAAGGAAATATTGACCAAATTTGTTCCTTCTCCTCATAACCACTGTTCAAGTAAGGATGTCAACAAATGCCAGCATTCATTTGCTATGATTTAGTCTTCAAATGGAATCTATAGGGTTCACTGTGTTAGGTGAAACAAGAAATGTGAAATTCAACATTAAATACAAATTAATTTTAACATACCAGCTAGATTGCATAATAGTCAGAAAGATAAACCCCCTTTAGAGTTTTCATTGAGCTCACCATTGTCACTTAGATTCAACACTTATAATATGATCTAAGGCATTGGTAATAAGGGAAATGTATAGCTCAACACACGACACTTGTTTATGCTTATTGTTTCAATTTTATTGTGGGATTTTCCTCATGTAGTTTTCTACATTGCTTCTATAACCAGTAGGGGAGCTTCATCAGGGTAAAATGAGCCATCCTCGCCAGATCTATGAATCCTATCTGATTTTTTTTATATTTTATTTTATTTATTTATTCCCTTTTGTTGCCCTTGTTGTTTTATTGTTGTAGTTATTATTGTCATTGTTGGATAGGACAGAGAGAAATGGAGAGAGGAGGGGAAGACAGAGGGGGAAAGATAGACACCTGCAGACCTGCTTCACCGCCTGTGAAGCGACTCCCCTGCAGGTGGGGAGCCGGGGTTCAAACCGGGATCCTTATGCCGGTCCTTGTGCTTTGCGCCACCTGCGCTTAACCCGCTGCGCTACAGCCCGACTCCCCCCTATCTGATTTTTTTAAAAAAATTATTTATAAAAAGGAAACACTGACTAAACTATAGGATAAGAGGGGTACAGCTCCACACAGTTCCCGCCACCAGAGCTCCATATCCCATCCCCTCCCCTGATAGCTTTCCTATTCTTTAACCTTCTGGGAGTATGAACCCAGGGTCATTATGGGGATGCAGAAGGTGGAAGGTCTGGCTTCTGGAACTGCTTCCCCGCTGAACATGGGTGTTGGCAGGTCGATCCATACTCCCAGCCAGCCTGTCTCTCTCTTTCCTTAGTGGGGCGGGGC